>NW_010556832.1:33027-36921 GCF_000687285.1 Phaethon lepturus
AGTAGTCTAATCACTCGTCTACTGCGTTCCCTTAGTTCTAATTAAAATGCTTCCTTGCAATCTTGCCGCTTAGTATTGCCTCTGTCTGGAAAGTGCACAGAACCGTTAAGAAAGCTGTCTGTCTTTCCCCCACCCCCTTTACAGCTAATCCCTTAATCTCTCAAAAGGTTGAACAGTGCAGCTGCTTTACCCAAGAGGAGAGGGCACTACCTGTTTGGGTAGTACCTGTGCCACAGGAAAAGAAACCTCGCACTCTTGACTCTTGAATTAAGTTAGGGTTCAAGTCAATCAGGGAAGGCCCACTGATGGGTTTTATCTCTTGGCATAGGTAGTGCAAATACACCCATCCCAAAGAACCTGGAACCTGCAATGCTGCTGATGCAGGACAGCCTGCTAAAATCAGGGTCCCTGAATTACCTAGTCCTTAAATTCCCCATTCCTTTTTTTTTTTAAAAAGTTGGATGTTAAACAAACTAATGCCCAATTCAAAACTCTGTTTCTGGTTCTGCATATTTTACAAGTAGTATGCATGAGTCTGACACAAAGCTAGCCTAGCCTGTAAAGCCCAGGCTTAGATTGCTGCTTAAGGTTGCAGTAAACTCTATGAATAAACAGCAAAATGCTAGTGAATTATTCTGAGTCAGCCAGTAAAAGCTTGATGAGTTGATTACGGTTTGTCAGCACAGGAAACAGAGCCGACTTAGCCACTACAACAAAAGTATCCTAGAAAAGAAAGACTGAAATTCAGATCTTTAGTAAAGAAAAATAAATGAGGTTTCTATTTTTGAAGATACGCACACTCATCTTTAATGTTCACCGTACCTGCATCCACATCTGTCCCATTCCGATCCTTCATGTTTTTGGGTTCTGGCACTGCTTCCCTGGCTTTTGCAAAATTGTGATTATTCAGGATCAGGCACACTCCACGGGGTCGGCTAGTCATTTTGTAAGCTTCAAGCTGTTGAAAAGAAAGACTAGTGGTGAAACTACTGCACTCTCCTCCAGGTGCTTCTCAGCCCTTGCTAGCGGCACAGCAGGGTAAAGAGCCAGCTGGCTTTCTCTCTAGGCAGCCCTCCCGATACAGCTTTGCTCCCAGGACCTGGCAATGCACTGCCCCACCTCCTTTGGGACTCTGTGCACAGCATGACAGCATTCCCCCAGACACAAGTCATCATGGGGTACTGCGTTCACCCACTTCTCCATGCCCAGCCATCTGCGTATTTCCTGGTATAATAAACTTGTCCTATTTTGCTACCCTTGCAAGTCTTTCTGCAGTTTTAACACTGCAGCAGCTGCTACCTTGTGACTTGGCTTCAGAATAAAGGATGTTACAGAGTGGTGCATTTTTTTTTTCTAGCCAGTGCTTTTAACAGTTGGGCTTATAGTAACTGTTCACCTCATCGAGGCATGATGTCTTCTAAGACAAAATGATGATGTTTCCAAGAAGCAAACTGACTTACCTGGGAAGATTCTTTCCAACTGCCAGGAGAATCAAGTGCCACAGAGGATGCCAGCCATCTGGCATGGGCTGAATATAGACAAAAAAGTTTAAGTACAGAATGTAGCACCAGTGAAAGGAGAGAAGCTCTATTCCTATTCTGCATCTCCACAAGTACCTCCTTGTGGAAGTACTACAAAAACCTAAGTTGTGGTTGAACAGCTGTTCCCATTAGCTATAAACCACTGATAATCAATTAAAAGGAATAAAATGTATTGTGAACATAAGTAAGTAACTGGATACCTGATCACTTTTTAGAGAGGCACCTGTGTAAAGAAGTGAGATGCGAGTGGTCTAGAGAGTCCAAAAGATGAAGAGAAAAAAATCTAAACATTCGTTTTTTGAGTTTCAGTTACCTTCAGGGCCTCCAGTACTGCCCCTCTGTTCCTCTGTAATGAGCATTTCTTCTCCACCTGAAAAGCATTCATTATTAGTTCTCTATGATACCTATGCATCACTTCAAGAATAACTATGGGAATGAGTCCTTTCTGTTTTGTTTTACCAAATAGGTTTAATTCATATTCTTCAATTCTCTTCAACAGGCTGGTGTTAATTTCTGCACAGAGACTCTTCAGGATATTTAGGTTGTCTTCTCCCAAAATCCCCTTCTTCTCCATTTCAATGAAAACGTCGAGCATTGTCTGGGTAATCAGAAAGGTAGTTTGCTCTTAGGGCACATCCATGCTGCCACTGGAAGGGAAGGTGCAGCATGTGCCAATGCACCTAAGCTTTAATATACTGACAGCACCTGAGACCCACAGTCAGCCCAGCTGACTGGTAGCTCAGTTGAGACCTCAGCTGAGTCAGTTAAACTTGGTGCAACCAAACCTACAAGTACTGTAAGTACAAGCATCTTCTCCAAACATACTCATTTCCCTTCTGCAGCTCAGGGATGCTGAGATCCGTTAAGATCTAACCCAGAAGACCTAATGGTAATCATAGAGGAATATATAATGTCATTTCTAATGACTGCTTTCATTCATTTGACTTCCAGTGGCTGGCTTGTGCCCTTAACTGAAACACAAGAATCACTGCAGTGACCATCTTAAGCAATGACAAAAATGGGTATAACCATGCAAGTATGGTGTAGAGATTGCTCTGATGCGAAAGGGGACCTAGGGGACAGAAGCTCTTGCCAAACAGTGAGTGGCACAGCACAATGGTCACCCCAAGGATTACTAGAACAGCTATCACTAAATGGCCACAGTCCCTCCTCTAGGAAAAGAGGGAAAATGCTAAGAGAGTTTTCACTAGACAAAACAAAGTACCCATCAGTCAGAACTGATAGTGTAAGAGCAACTGGATCTCCTGCAAGGCTATTTGTAAACTCCAAGCTCTTGGGCCTTAGCCTTGGTAAGGATCTGCTGCTTGGATTTGTATTTTCTGAGTTTGGAAATAAACCAAACAAAAGCGTAAGTAATAGCCACAGTGGGTGATTTTCTGTGTTTGATAATGGCTTAGAAAGCAGCCAAAAGAAAATCAGTTGGGCAAGATGAGTGAATGTGCTCATCAGTCTTCCATTGATCAAAGCCACTGAGTCCCCTAAGCCCCGTATGGTGCTTGGACATGAAGGCCTCTGTGGCTGGCACAGGGCTGGCCCATGCTGTCTGGGCTGTGACATGGCTGCAAAAGCTACACGTAACACTAGCACAGACAAGTCCCATATGCACCAGAGAGCCTATAATCCCTTCCCAGGTGTGCCCTTTTTCTTATGGTGTTTTCACCATAACAAAAAATTGACACCATAAGAAGAGTGACACTCATTCCCCTCAGAGCAACCCAAATACCTCTATGGATTGGAATAATCATTTAAAAAAATAATTAAAGAAATCCTTACAATTTTAGGGTTTAGCCTGCATTTTGGTAATTCTTTCCCCAAAAGAAACTTGAAAGACTTCAGCTCATCTTCAGTGATGTCTTCTGACAGCTGAAAGAGCAGGTATCTAGAAAGAGAAGTGAAAGACACTGTTTCATCGTGTTCCTAAGCATGTCCCGTTGGACAATTTAACACGCTACTGTTGCACTGCCCACTTCGCCCACTCCCTTTGCCCCTGCAAGCACACATCCCCCTTTTTAACTGGGGGGACATCAGCCTGAAGTCAAATCATTTTCAGCCGCAATTAAAAATCTCAGTTTTCCTAAAATCAAAACCACGCTGCAACTTCGTGGTGTTGAGAACAAAGACTCACACCTAGTCAACTTATCGCATCCCGCAGCACCGGGCAGGGCGGCGTCGGGGGACTATTAAGCATTTCAGAAAGGTGCGGCTTTAGTTCTCCCCCTCTTACTGGACAGAAATTTCCAATTTTCCCTACGGCTTGCACCTGGTTTCTCCTGGAAGATGTTTGTGTGCTTCCAAACCTTATCCTGGCGTTCCAATCGCCGGTAAAAGCTTA
>NW_010556833.1:0-39145 GCF_000687285.1 Phaethon lepturus
GGACGCTTTCCCGCCGCTCCGTGCCGAGAGCAGCGCGGGCCGGAGCCAGCTGCGGCCTGAGGCAGCGCCGGCCCAGGCCGCACGACGGGGAGAGCCTGCCTGCTCTTCGGGTGGTCTTCGGCGAGGAAGGTCCTTGTGCTGCCTGTGGCAGCGGCCTCGGGGTACGCAGAACTGGCAAACCTCTCCTACGGCAAACCGCGGCCTTCAGAGGCTCTTCGGGGTTCTGGAACTGCTGTTAGTAAATGGCTATTTAAGGGCAGTTTTCTCTATGGCTTAAATTGACCCAATAGCTAAAACTAAGTTTGGTCAAACTCTTTATGTCAGGCTAAGCAGGAAGTTTTCAGGTTCTTTTAACTGTGTGGTATCTACAGATCTTTCAGAGCATGGGCAGGGTATCTCAGTCACAATAAAACACAGTGGTAGGGGAGAAGCCCATGTGCTGCCTGCCACGCATCCCACTTGCCCACAATAATTATAGTGCTAACATGAAAATATCTGTGATGTTACAACACTGAAATACAGGGGGTTTGTTCTGCTCTTCTGTTTATCTCTCCAACCAGGAATACACAGCGGCAGCTTCTGCTGCTGTCAGTGTTGAGCAGGTTCTAGGCACCTTCTAGGCAAGTCGTTATGGAGATTTGATTTTATAAGATAAGCAACTTTGGATGAGAACTGTAAAAGTTCTCTGTAAAGTGTAAAGCCTACTAAGTCCTTGTTTGGGAGATGATGCGCTGCACTGGGAAGGCAGAGAAGTAAAATGAGGGACTTGTGGTCTTGGAGACTTTTTTTCAAGCTGTGCTTGTTGGTTTTTCTTCTTTATATGCTTGCCTTTTGGTTCTTGGTTTGTTAATGTAAACGGGGTGTCCCAGTTTGACTTGCATCTGCACTCTGGATGCAGTGGCTCATGGAAGCATTGCAGACAGGAGGTGTTTTGCCAGAATTGTTAACAGTAACAGGTTTATTTTCTTACTTCATATATAAGACAGTAAAGACAGTCTCATAACTTTGTGTTTCATTAATAAATAACTGGCTATACTGTACCACCCACAGCCCTGCAGGGGTAGGTCCCATACGAAGAAGAGCAGAGAGACATGAAATCCCGACCAGTCAGTTCCAGTGCATAGGAGGTAAGTGCTTCTCTAAAATGTGCATGTCGAAACCTCTCAGTTACTGGTGGGTTGAAAAGTCCAGAAGAGTCTGTGTCCCAGATGGGTTGGAGATTTGAGAGGATTAGTAGTAGCGCAGAAGTACTCGCTAGCTGGTCACTTCACAGCTCAGGACAACGATTCAAACAACATAAATTCAAGTGACACTGTAAATTAGTCTTTTTGTTTCAAAGTCAGTCCAACCACATGATGGTAACTCCAACTCCAGATGGATTCACCAGCAAGGGAGCTGCAGAACCTAAGCCTACTCCTATATGTTTCCTAGCAGTAGTTTTATGTGTAGAATCTTTATGCCATTAGGAAACAGAGACTTGACATCATCTGGTTGCATAAACTTTGTTTCTATAGTCTTTTGTATCGATAAATATGAAACTGGCAGCATGGGCAGTAATGGTCTGCGTCCTTGAAGATCCTCACAAAGAAAGGTACGAAGCAGCATCCAAAACAGCACCTACAGCCAAAGAGGAGACAGACATGCAGGGAACGATTTACTGTCTTTTCTTTCTGCTGGCTACATCTGTGCTTTTTCTCTGCCTTACTCTGCCTGCCTCTGCACTGCATGAATCCACTTCTTTCCCAAGTCTTTTAAAGTATCTTCCAAAAAATTAATAGTCTTCACCGCTAGCATCTTATGCATTAGTCCGATTCTGAGCCTGATTCTAAACTACAGTAGGGAAGTAGCCAAAGTACTAATTTTTGCTTGTCTCATGAAAACTAATAACATAGACAAATTTAGCAAGTTTGCATCCCCTATAGCCATGATGACTGTATCTAGAATGGACAGATGACTTTTTATCAAGTAGAGAAGAAGGGTATACTGTCTATATGAGCACTAGCTAGAACTTTATTTTTTTAGTGTCTCTTTTTTTAACCTTCTGCTATGAAGAATCTTCAAAGTATACATGAAAGCTTACCCAACCATACACAAGCTGGTGCACAGAAGGTAGGACAGTCTGCCCAGTCTGTAGGTGACCTGTGTGGTGATGTGCTGGCGGCAGGAAGGGCATATTGTGGATGTTGGTTTGCTTGAGAAGATTCCCGCTACGATGATTGGAGGCTGAGATACCAAGTAAACTGAGTTCAAGAGGAAATGAGAAGCAGCAAGATTAGAAGCACAGGAAATCTTTTACAAGTTATGAAGCTTAATTAGAGAATGTAGGTACTTAACATGGCTGAGCTAGGTTACTATTATTGATTTAAAGTACATTCATAAGAACCACTGTACTTCTTGTTATGTGTATCCCAATATGCTACTTCTACTAGCAGCCAGTATTTACTCGGATAAAGACCTGTACAGGGAATTGCCTATGGGATAATCCCCATAGTCAGGCAGTCTCCACCACCTAATGGTGGATGTACTCTGACATTAAGAATTTATCTTCTGATGTTTAAGATAATACGAAAATGCATGTTCTCCCTGAAGAAGAGGTTTGAAGGATATAGAGGAGCTTTCTGTGTCGACATTTCAGTAATTACAAGAAATTCATCAAAGTAGATGAATCGGTCAGATGCTGGTGCTGTCCCTGATTAGTAAAGTCTGTAGCTGCCCTCAAGTTCTTTCAGTCAGGTCCAGACTCTGTCATACTCCTTGAGGGGTGTGCCCCTTGTAGGTACATGAAGGGTATTTTTTCAGAAATGTTTTCAGTAAAAAAATACAGTTTAAGCATCCTAAAACAAGTTCAGGATACATTCACCTGTAGCCTGAAGCAAAACTTCAGCAGTGGGAAGGTATTGTCTGTTAGATAGACAGGATATAGCATATCTGAGTTTAATTGCCTTCTGGTTGTAGGAATTTTTAAAAATGTATGTGTCCTATTCCCTCCTGCATTATTTGACTGTTCTTTGCAGCCTTTCCTCAGCGTTTTCATTGAGCTTCTCTACTTCCATAAAGGTGACTAGAACAGGAACAATGAAATACACTGGACTTACAGCATCACAGAATCATTAAGGTTGGAAAAGACCTTTAAGATCATCAAGTCCAACCATCAACACAACACCACCATGTCCACTAAACCATGTCCTGAAGTGCCATGTGTACATGTTTTTATGGAATCATAGAATTAAGACTCGAAATGATGTGTTCTGGAAGTCCTACCTCCTAGCTGGTTTTAAAAAATGGGTGCTTCTGTAGACTAGCTAAAGCTGGAAAAACAAGTCTGAGTCCCTCATTGTAGTTTAGTTTCCAACATTTCTAGGGAAATTTTCCAGCCGTTTAGATTGTGACTGGGTCAGAAAACTCCCATCATATCTGTTGATTTTAAAACTAAAAACATTTCATTCTTGTTAGAATGTAGATCCATGAACACTGTCAGAAACATAGTCCTCTAGCACTTACCTGGTTGCTCAAGGGTGGCTGTTTCTTGACAGGAGTAAGGTGGGGGAGAAGGGTACTCGTAACGCCCTGTGCAAAGAAAAACAGGGCAAAACATAAAAATGCATATGGCTCGTGCCTCCTGAAAGCCCTGTTTGCAGTCTGACAAGAAGCTGTGTGGGGAGGTACATCACAGGGGAGGCCTGACATGACTCAGTGAAGTACAGGACAGGGAAAAAATGCTACTGAATTTATTAATGGATTTTTAAAGCCAAAAGAGCCCACAGTGATTAGCTAGTCTCACTTTCTATAAAACATAAGCTGAGAAACCAAATCGTTTTTTCCAATACAAAGGCAGTAACTGCATCTATTCCAGCATAACATTGGAATGCTACTTGGTCTTAATTTAAGAACTCCATTGATAAAGGAACCACAGTACCTCTTAACTCGTTTCAGTGGTTACTACCCTTACTATTAGTATTTAAAGCCATTTTTCTAGTTTGAATTTCATCTGCCCTCAGCTTCCAGCCAAGTAATTTCATCATACCCTTCATTCCAGAAAAAGTTAAAGGTATTTTTTCTTTTGTTGGGGAGAAGGGAGAAGGGAAGTTGGTGATTAAGACACCTCATGCTTTTTTAGTACTTGTACTAATCTTGCAAACTAAGAATGCAGTCAGCCTACCTGAGTGTGAAATAAATGTATGTATAAAAAAAATACATTAATGAATACATTCTAAATAAATTCATGTATAAAACCTTACAGCCAGCTAGCATGGGTGTTGTGTCAAGCTACCAGACTGGTCTGCAGCAGGAGGACAGTCCCTATGAGAAGTCTTGTTTGGTCAAGCTTGCACAGTGTCAGAGAAGCCCTCACCCCCAAGCATAGCAGCCTTGATGTGGGAGTCCAGCCTGTGCCATTGAGCCTTTCAGAAACAATGTGAGTCCAACCAGGGAATAAGCTCACAGGGCAATGTGATACAAACCTGGAATTTTCCAGAGTGAGACAGAATTTAAACACAAGGTTGAAAAAATGTTAGGGATGTTTCCTTGAGTGGCTTGCCAGAAGTGAGAGAGATTTGCAATGGCATTTGGGTTTAATGGTGGTGGTGGAGTATTTAGGTTTTTGGTTGGGGTTTTTTTGGAGGGGAGCGGGTTATTTGTAGAAAAACAAATTTGTAAAAAAAATTAAAAGTAAAGGATTTCCTTCTGATCTAGAAGAGGAGTGTGCTCAGTACAAGTAATATATTACTTGATGTGTTTTTTTGAAGGACCTACTTGCTGCAGAAGGACAAGATACTGCATCTCGGTGCTATATGTGTTGAGTGCCTGTCCTTCTGTTGGTTGAGTAGCTCACAAGAAGTGAGACATTTTCTCTCCAACCTCTTGCAACTCTTCTGAGTTTAGAAAGATTCCAGAGAGGTCTTTGAAGACAAAAATGTTTAGAGACAGCTGATCAGAGTAAAATGCTCTGAAAAAAGTTTAAAGGCCCAGTACTGATACATCCAGCCTTATTAATTACTTTCTGACCTCCCATTCTGGTTTCTGCTCCAGTCCCGTCTGGTGAATGGCAATTTCCTCAATATCAGGAAGGTTACAAAGGTAAAATCACCGATATCTCAGTGTGTCTTTCAATGAGTGTAGGCTTGAACAAGCAGAAGACAAAGGAGTGTTGCAAGATACTTGTATAGGTGTGAGAGCAATGCCTGGTTGCAGAGGGAAAAGCCAGCCCAGCAGAGCAGCAGCTCTCAGTGCCAGCTTGCTGTCACTGAGCTGAATTGCCAGCACTGCAGTCATGATGTTTCCCCATGAGACAGCAATGGGGAGGGGTTGTTCATCCCTGCAGAACTGATTCATCTAGGGAGGGCAGCTCTGGGCAGCAAGAGTATTTGGGAAAAGGCCAGTCCTCTGGAAAACTAGATTACAATTTAAGCAAGACTTAGCCTGTCCATATACAAAGCTTGCTGGCTGAACATTTGCTCATTAGGAATATAAAGTTACTATAGAGATACAACTGCAACTGCTTTTCCAATAAAGCATTTGTTGTTAGAAAAATGATTAACTAAAAAAACAAAAATATTTTTTGCCATTTTAAGTGATGTTTCTTTTAGGAGATGCTACCAGCTTGCCTACCCCCGCCCTAGGTTTTGTAGACTGACACAAGCGCTTTCCTAACCCGTTGTGTCCTGGCAAAGCTGAGCCCCTTATGAGCTGGCTCATTTACTCTCTGGAAACCAACTCTCAGCATCTGCCACACAGCCACCAAGAGGGTGCTCTCTCCAAACCCCTCCTGGTGAAATCTGCTTACCCTCTTGGCTGTAGTACTCTGGTGCAGAGGGTTCTTGCATGTAGGATTCACGATGCGGTTCATACATAATCATAGGAATTTCCACATGTCCCTTCTCACTAGCCATCTCTGCAGTTCACCTGCCAAAAGTAGCAAAAAATAAAATCCACTGTAAGTGACTTTCAGTGCCTTGTATTTGTCAGTGCCTGCTTCTGCAATTCCTAGTTCTCACACTCAGATTTTATTTTCAGGAAAATTAGCAGTTCTCGTATTCTGGCTTTTTTATATCCTGAAGTGCAGTCAGTTCCTGTTACACTTCACAATGAGAAAGATGGGAAGGGGCAGCAGAAAATACTATCTTTACATACTTTTTACTGGAAAGCTAAAAATGTTCACTCAGAAACCACACTATTTTCAGTGTGTAAATTTGTGACTGAAAGTGTTACCTTTGCAGAGAAGTTAACCTAATTTTTTTCTATGGATTGTCAAAATAATCAAGGAGGGGAAGAGCACACTTAGCACTGGTGAAAAACCTTCATGTGTCATGAAGTCAGAGCCTGCAACAGTGCAACCAGTGGCAATTCAGATCTGTGTTTCATCTGGTCACTGTGCAGCCAATCGTCATCATTACCATGACCAGTTTTGTACTGTGAAACTATTGTCTCATCAGTAGTGTGACAGGCTTTTGTTGGGAAAGATCATTATTAAATATGACTGCACTGCCTGAGGCTCTGAATAAGGTCAGGCCACAAAGTATGTGTGTTTTGCAGGTGTTAGCAGGAACTGTTCTTTGCAATAAAGGAGAGTGGGAGGAAGAGGACACAGCTGGAGATGTGTTTGTATTACTGTAAATGGGATGGTGCTAATTATTCCTAGCTGTCCCTTGAACCAGTATTAACTGATTAATTTCCTCCTAACGTTAACTGTAGGAGTCCTCTACAGAAGAAAGTTACAGCCTTTCATGCAGGCCAGGGAGGAAGGGCAGTTTTGGGGGAAAAACGGGCAAAGATGTTTGCGAGGAGCTGCTAAATGAGTCTGGCTGCTCAGGTAACTCCATATAGCTCCTCGCAGTCCAGCTACGTGTCCTGGGTTGCTGTGCAGACGGGTTTGGATCGGGACTGTGCTGTCTCACCTCACTAGCAATCCAGAAGTGAGGTGTTATATTGTTAAAAGACACTTGGATAAGTAAGTAGAGGCTGAGAAATGTAACATTTGGCAAGTCGGCACAAGCTGCCTGAATACATGAGGTCAAACTGGAGTAGGATGGAAATTGCTGAACAAGGCAAGATTATCTCAACAGGTCTGCTTTCAAGGTGTGTTGGAGGACAGTATGTATAGGGGAGGCCAAAATGGCGGGGGGGGGAGATTAGTAGTGCTGAGATAATGAGATAAAGTATTGGTCCTTCTAGGGAGGAGAAAAGGAGGAATTTGAAAAGTATCACTAGAGAAGAAGTGATGTAATTTTTGCAAAGCTGGATGAATGGGAAGTGATACGGAAAATGGTAGCAGAATGAATAGTAAAGGGAATAGGTAGGATGGTGTGGAAAAAAAATTGGAAATACAGGATTGGCCATGCTATGGCCAAAGATGCTGGAGAAAATTGCTGATACATGGAATGGAGACAAGGGATAGGGAAAGGTGCATCTCAGTATACCTGGTATAAAGAAGCTAAAACAGGTGATTGGGAATGTCAGAGGTATTAATAGGCCATTAGTGAAGCTTCATGAGGATCCCACTAAGAATAAAAAAGAAAAGCTGAGAGTCATGAAAATTTGCGTAAGACAAAGCTATGACAGCCAAAGAAGTTTAATGACTTATAAAGAAGAAAGACGGTGCATCAGTAGTAACTGCAGGTTCAGGGGTGTGACAAATATTGCATTAGCCAGTGTTGATAACCCAGGACTGTTTCCCTGGGACAAGAATGAGTGGGCAAAATTATAGGGAGTCTCTTCAAGTTTTTGGCTTATTGCTATCTTGGTACTTAAACAGTGTATACTAAATACTGGGTGGTGTCAGTTCTGGTGACATTTCTGCTGAATTCCCACTCGCTGTGATACAGGAAAAAGAGGAAAGGGCTTTTGAATTTCATCCAGTGACTGCAGGTCCAGGCAAAAGGCCTGTCATGAGGCATAGAGTAGGAGGGAATAATAATGGTCAACGAAGTGAGAGCGTTGCAAGTTAACAGCTGAATGCAAGCAAACATTGACTAATCCTTACTCCACCCAGTGAGGTATTAGTATAATAGCGCTAGTTAAATGTATAGGACAAGAGATGCAGAAGTGAATTAGCAGCAGAGCCAGGAATAGTGTGGGAGTCTCACTGGGTTCCAGGTTTGTGTTTAATCTAATACAGGCGTCAAGCACAGAAGCTGTGGGCCGTAAGCTGTTGATAAAGTTGGTGCCCTGAATTTGCTCCACTTTCAGTGTCTTGTCATGCGCTTGTAATAGTGCTGACAGTAGCTCTGTGTGTTGTGATGGAGGACCTGCCCCAGAGCAGGTGAGCTGGATGGGCGGCTGGACCCCAGCTTCTGCAGGAGCTTCTTCAGCCTACCTGGGAGAGAGTACCAGGGCATTAGATACCCTCTGGGCCTGGATGCTCCAAGTCCAGAGGTCCAGGAAAGGCATTCTGTAGGGTGTCTTATGCAACTCAGTAGACTCTCTTATTTGGCATGTAAGTGGTTACTCAGTTCTTGGTTGCAACCGTGCCTGTGATGTCTGAGAGTTCTTTGGGGCCACGACCCCCAAACCTGTAAGTGTTATTGCCACAGATTAGAGGTAGAGCCTTTGCTCTCCTTTCTCAGATGTGATCATTTGCTGGAGAGGAAGGCATGGGAGAGAACAGACAGTGTTAGTAGCCCTGTAGGAAAAAGTGGTAAGGAGAACTAACAGGAAGCAATTTCTGAAGAGTAGGAAAATGTCCTATAAACTGCCTTCCAGAAACCAGTAACATCTAGGAGGCCCACGCTTAATAGCTAGGGAGATGATGTAAGTTGTCTTCTCTGCAGTCACACCGAGTAAATGGAGCTCTCTGCGAGGGCAGAGCAGACCCTTGTGCACTCCTGAAGTGGGGGCTTGGTTTATCTGCCGCACTCAAGATTGACTCAAGCATCTGCAAACTGCCTGATCTGCAGGCAGAAATGTATAGTCCCAGGGACACCGAAACAAGTCTGTGCCTTCTCTCCTCTGAAGTCTCAGTCTCTTCTACATATGGGTATAATCAGTTTGCACTGGAAAATGAAGCTCATTTTAAGTCCTGTGGAAATTAGTATTTAAAAAAAGAAAAAAAAGGCAAATCACACCCTGAGGCATATACACAAAGAGCCAGTTCAGGGAAAGGAAGGTGGAAATGACAAAGCCCTTATGTTCCAGGAAGGACATATCCTAGGGGAGAATGGGCAATGGCAGTTTCCATCATCTTCCTCTGGGTTTGCTCCAGGCACTCACGTTCTGGTGTGAAGAGTATTCGTCATGCAGCCAAGCAAAGCTGCTGAACTGCGAAATTCCATGGCAGGGCCCTGCTCTCTGGCTCTCGCCCACAACTCTGCACGTTCCCTCCCAACCATCCCTGATGGCTAAATAATCCCACAGACGAGAATAGTTCGACATGGGCCTGCAAAGAGGCACCAGCACTATCACTTGTGCTTTGTAAAGGGGAGACTGAGACACACGGAAGACAATCTTTTTGAGACTCCTGACTGAGTTGTCATTTGGCCTCCCCTGTATGGTTCAAAAAGTTGCAGAGACTTTCCTCCCTTCTTTGTGGTGTTTTTCAGAAAGGTTTTTTGGGTGCTGCATGCTTGCAGTGGTGGGCAGAGAGACAGTCCCGTCTGTGCAAATCATTTTTCACCTCTCAGAAATAATTTTTCCAGTTTGATTTCAAGTTCATTGGAAATATGCTTTTCCCACAAACGCTTCTTCAAAAGTGACATTGTGGTATTTGAAATGGAAGTGTTAATGAGCCTGGAGAGTCCCGTGAGATTCATGTCCGTTTTGACCTAGGTATAGCTCAGCAGAACACAAACTGGGAGCTACTCAGCAGTCATTTCAGAAATCTCATTACTTGAGTGCTGATGCATCTTTGTTTTAGTCTTATGAGCCTGTGCCAATGAAGTGTTTACAGTTTCATTTGAAAATTGAAGTTCACTGCAGTACTAATTCTTCTCATTCAGATTCAGAAATTATAGTCTGAAAAGGAGAGGAGGCAGATGGGATTTGGCGGGTGCATGTGTATCAGAGCCCAGGGAACATTTCCCCTACCTCAGTATTCTGTTCTGTTGCAGTTCTTCCTCAGAAGTAGATTGACCTAGTTAAAAAACATGATGTGGTACTTCTGTGAAAGCTGATCAAGATTTACTAATATTTTTTTTTATTTAACTGAGGCTTTTTTTAGCAAGAAGGTTAATTGTTGGTCGTGTACTGTGGACTCCAAATGAAGTTTCTAAAAAGTTTTCAAAAGTGCTTGGCACTGGCCTATCTCTATTCCAGTTGAAACAGTGGAGCCGCTCGCAGGACCCAGACATGAATGTAGCAGCACAAAACACCTAGCACTTTTGGGAGTAGAGTGGAGGAGAAAATGTAGGGGCGACTTGGATATGTGAGAGAGGGACTAAAGTTGCAAAGGGCTGTCTCTGTGCCCTCTCTATATACAGCTGGCAATAAGGGCTGGATCAGTATCATGTCATCTGGCAGGAGGTTATCATATTTGGCTATCACATCATGTACCAGGATGGCATCCAGAATCTGAGGTAGGACAGGAAGCAGTGACTTTAGAAGAAAAGTGTTTAATCTCCATTCCAGCTCCAGCTGGTGTCAGTGTGGGATTTGCCATTGACTTCAGTAAGAACGGATTCACAGGTGGAAAAAAGGGAACATGGAATTTGGGAGGAAACATTAAGTGATTCAGGTATTTGAAGAAGATAGGGTAATACATTCAAAAGTTTTTTATTTTGGAAGATTAATGTTAACACATTAGAGTAAGTGATCTTCAAATTTCATGAACATGTGGAGGTATAGCAGTTTCTCACAGCTGTCTGTTGGCTTGTGGGATACTAGTCCGAAGGCTTTCAGTTTGCTGTAATGTGTTCTTGTTTTCCTGTCATCACTAGTTTACTGTTTTCTTGGGCATTTAGCCCTTCCAGCTGCATTTATGAGACAATTTCAATTTCTGCTATTTTAAAGAGTGACCATAAAATGCCATTGCTAGCATGCAGTTGTATCTGTGGCTTGAACAATATCGAGTGCCTCTGTTTTACTTTATTGAAGCAGTTAATTCTAGTTTTCAGCTAGCAATGAAACACTGAATTCCCCAGTGAAGAAATGTTTTCCCTTTAGCCCTGAGTTGGTTGTTTATGGTAACATTGATGATGTGCTGAGGCTTTTCAGATGTTCAGGAAGAAATAGTTCCAGCTCTAATATAGATGAACAAAGAGTTGGAGAGCAGCATTCAGGTATTTGTTTATTATTATTCTTAAAATAGAAGCTAAAAGAGATGACTGCCAGCAGCAAATTAAAAGTTGGACATTAAAAAGTATTCAGGATGTCTGAAGTAGACAACTTTTTTGGTGAGATGAAGAATGCTCTGCCAATTCCCCATTCTTTACTCCTGAATTTAATTTTTAATCCTACAGACATTCTGCTTTTTAAGCCTGTATCAGGCTACCAGCTTTGTTTCTCAAATGGAGAGGATATAGCAATGGGGGATTCAACTGAATACGAACTTTATTTCTTGTTGCAAATTCTTCACCTGGTTCCATTAGCTTGTCTGTTGACTGCATTGACTCACTAGCCAATATGTAAGGTCACTGCTTGAAGTGGTCAGTGGTTGGTTGTTCATCTGTTGAAATCATCAGAATGTTTTTGTCATTGAGCCAGGGAGCTGGGCAGAACACAGAAAGTCACCGTGTAGATACTGCTTCTCCTCTTTTTGTGTGGAAAGGGAGATATTTATGTGTAATGCAAGTCCCCGTGGCTTACATGGAAGTTCAGAGTAAAATGAGCGTAACCATTGTTCACAAAATCAGGAGGAAGCATATAGTGAAGAGTGAAATGCTGGTGAACTGAGCTCTAAAAGAGCTCTTTGCTTTTTCCGTTCTGGAAAAAACCTTTTCTCCTTCATGGTATTGTAAATAGTGACACAGACACAAAGAGATTTGGAAGGTTTTGGGGTTTGTTTGTGTTTTGTTTTTTTAAAAAAGTGCAACCCAGTGTTCTTTTGCTGTGATGTGTGCCCGGAGGGCTGGTCTCCTGGTTACTGGGCTTGCGCAAGCAGCTGCAGCATTTGTGCATGCAGATTGGCAGCCTGGCCCTGCCTACGTGGACTCACAAGGCTGCTGGATAGGCAGTGACTCCCTGGATTTTCCAGTCCTGTCCCAGGTCAGACGTTTATGCTAGGTTATTCCTTCATGAAGGGAACTCCGGTCTGTAATTTATTACATTTACTGCTCCTGTTGCTCTCGCCTCTAAAGCAGTTCAAAATACTGTAAACTTTCACAAACGTTCTAGCCTAAAATTATTCATGGTAGTTTCTTCTTGTTTGTTATTGTGCCAGCATCATGCTTTTATAGAAAAACCTTCTCCTCTTGAGACAGCCCAGAGAACATTCCTGTCTCTCTCCAGCCTTTTCTTCAGAGGGCTAAGCAAGCTTGTTGAGTCCTTATTTCTGTACAGCAAATTCATCCTTCTTGGCCATGAGTGACCAATGAGCTCTGTCCTCAGCCTACATAATGGTATGAATGTCACCTTATATTTAAATGGGAATGCTGTCTTTAGAATAATACAGTAGCACTTTTTCCTTTTCCACAGCCATATCATGCTGATGGTTTGTATTTATTCTGTCATTAACCAGCAGTAGGTCTTTCTGCTCCAATGTCATTTTGTACTAATGAACTTGCAGCTTGTAGCTGAAATTCCTAATATGATTTTCTAAATGCACTGCTTTGTAGAATTATAATACATATGAATTCTGTCACATCAGTTCTGAGATTTTCTCATAATAGATTTTCTGCTTCCATAATTTGTTTCTTCATTCATACATTTTATTAGCCACTCCTATATTTCTGTCAAGGTTATTAATTAAAATAAGGCTATCAATTAAAATAAGCTCGACCACTGATTTCTGCGTTAACCTTTGATGCAAACCAGATGTATCTCTTAAATCCTGTTCCTTAATTTACTGTTTGAGGTATAATCCCTTGCTTCCTTCATATGACCAACTTCACTCACATTTAAAGGGCCCTTATTCTGAAGGATGAGCACAACTGGGCCCTGGAATTGCATAAGAACTTGTCCCTCCCTAACTACAATTCCAAAAATAGAGTACTAACCACTAAAAGGAAGTATTGTCCAGTGGTTTTTGCATTAACCTGGACTAGGGGCGGGGTGGGGGGGGGAAGATGGGCTCAGTTCCTGTTCTGCAACAGTGATGATGAGCAAATTAATTAGTCCTGGTTTTGCTCAGCTCTTGTATACGGAAACACTGTATCAAGGAGACACTACCACCACTGTGCAGTGACATGGTCCACATTTGGTTATGCCTTGTCTTAAAAGTTGAGTAAGCAACAGAAGGTAGGAAATGCCGAGTTTAGATTCAGACTTTTTCCTCTGTTGACAAAATTGTGTCTTTCATGTTCCCCTCTAGCTGTCGGAATGGAGGGAAGCCTTATGCAATTGTTTCCAGCACTTCATCATTACCTTAAAATTTGATGTTTGCCATCTTTTCATCTAATTCTTTTATAGATTAACATTACCTTAGCGACAGCATTGCATCATGGGTAGCCAGCATTTCATTGATACCCATGTAAAAATAATGTCCATAACTTGTTCTTCAATTGAAAACTGATAGAAAAGCTCGAGTAACATGTCATGTAGCATCTGGACCTGTTTTAGCAAGTCTTACAAAGTTATTATGAATAAACATTCTTTTGTAGGAAGCAGGTATGTGCCCTGTTTTATGCGTGAGCTAAGCCCTTTCCTATGGTGCATTAGTTTGACTTTCCATTCTTGTTAGTGTTTTCATCTTCACCTTATCAGAAAGCTCGTTTTCCTATTTTTCATCTCTGATCTGTCCTAGGAGAAAGTTAAACTATTCTGAGAAAAATCTTTGCCTCCAGATTTTTAGGAACATGAGAGAGAGCTTGCAGATTTTGAAAGCTTGACAATTTAATCATTTGAGTTAACATTTACGACTGAGCGCCACAGCTGTCATAGTCCTTGAGCTCACTGGTTTAGTCCTTGCCCCACCTCCCTTTCCTTGTTTCTTAAGGAATAAACATAGTATTGATCCCAAGTAATTTGAAAGCTCTTACCTTTAGGTAGCTCTGGCAAATTAGGGGAGCAAAACTGCTTCAAAAGTTGATCACTTCATCCATGTCTTTGCAATGCGGCTGTGTCTAGGAAAGAAAGCAGCACACATGACCAGTGACATGACCTGCTGTCATGCCTCAGTAGCGTATCCAGTTGAAGACGTGAGCAAGTCAGGTTGGTAGACAGCGTATAATTACCCCAGTTTGCCAGCACTCCCAGCCTACTGCTCACACCCGCTCTGCAGCAAAAGGAATGTTGTGTGACAGGCTTGCACCAGAGTTTTTTCACAGATAGTTTTCTAATATCCCAGCAATTTTACTTCATGCTAACCTGAAAGCTAGATGAAGACAATTAGCAGCAGCACAGGAATAACGTGAGGACAACAGAGGGAAAAGTGTATATCCTAACCCATTATGCTTCTGCACAAACCATCACAGAGAATGATGAAAAGCTGTAGGTACAGTTGTATATGGGGCTCTGATATTTTGTTATGAAAGTCAATGATCACTTTAACTTCCTGATGGATTAAGCATTTGTGCTTAGGTCAGCAAAGATATTTGTGCCGGATGGTAACCATTGACATTATAGCTAGGATATCCTTGGTAACTAGGTTTGTAGCTGAACTGGCCTTTTTGTTAAATATATGCATTGTCTCTGTGGTGGGTTGACCTTGGCCACCTGCCAGATGCCCACCCAGAAACTCTCACGCTCCTCCTCAATGGTACAGGGGATGAAAATAATAAGCAAGTGCTCTTTGCTTGAGATAAAGACAGGGAGATCACTTACCAACTACCATCACTGTCAAAACAGACTCGACTTGGCAAAAATTAATTTTATTTATTGGCAATTAAAATCTATTTGGATGGTAGAAACAAAGACAAAAACTAAACCACCTCCCCCAGATGCCACAGATTTGGAATCTCCAAGTATAATGGTATCCACATGAACTTTTTAGTAGGGATTGTTCTTGCTTCATCCAAACCCACTGCAAAACTGTTTTGCTCAAAAACTGTTCTCCACAACAGGAGCCCATCCACAGTGCTCCCAACAAGGAGAGAGCATGATGCATCAGGACTCACATTGCTGGTCCAAAACATGCTGTTCACTCAGCTCCTGGGCAAACAAAGCCTTATTCAAGAAAGAGCTGCAGCAGTGCAGGAAGCCCCTGACCTTGAGAGGTCACAGTTGCAAAATAATCAGCCAAATAGTGAGCTATGGCTGAGAAACAGGCAATGGTAAAGGAAGAGAGTGAACAGTTGAGTTTTCATGCCCCTTTTATCTCCATAACTTGGTAACTCTTTGAATCAGAGATTTTTGGTGTTAATGGATGGTGTTAATGGTGAAAGCACATCACCTGCCTCTCATCCGTACCTGAAGGACCAGATACAGAGCACTTGCTCAGATTTGCCTCACTGGCAAGAATGGAGGCTCAGCACTTTGTACACTACACACATGCTATGATTTACATTCGACCACCATCAAAGTAGTTGTGGACTCCCCTGACAAAAGCCACATCTCCAGGCTAAACTAAAAATATGAAAGGATGGTTGACAATAGTGGTAACCGTGTAAGGATGGTAACCATGGCTCATCCTATTTTTGCATTTAAAATCTTTGCTCTTTCCAGGTTTCCTGTGTTGATATTGGGCACTCGTCTGCGTTCTCTCTGTGTAAAGGGGATAATAGACTGATGATAATATTATTACACAACTTAATTTTAATAGAAATGTAAAAGTGCTGCTTTATTGAAACTGAAATGCTTTGGGGAGATGTATTATTTTGACAACATTCTCTCAGGAAAGGTTTTATTTCCCAGGGTTTACTAGTCATTTCTGATGAGGGAGAAAGAAGATCAATCCTGTGTGTATGGCTAAATACGGTAGGGTATTGAGGATATTTGATGAGGTTAAAAGTCAAGAGGTATAGCTATAATGTATAAATACAACAAATGGTAAGATGGTGTTGAAGAGGCTGAAATATGGGATAAGTAAAAGGAATGAGACTGTATTGGGGAGTGCAAGGAGGGGGGAGTGGTAGAGGGGAGTGGCTATGGACTGACAACAACCCCCCATTCCCCCTGTGCTGCTCAGGGTAGGTAGAAGAGTCAGAAGTGAAGGAGTGAAGCAGAGCCTGGGAGAGGGGGCATGAAACGTGTTTGTGTTTTTGTTTCCTACTACCTGAAATTATTTATTTTAACTGGCAATAAATTAAGTTAATTTTCCCCATGTTGAGTCTGTTTTGCCCATATGGTAATCAGTAAATGATCCCCCTGTCTTTATCTTGACCCATGAGCTTTCTCATTCCTGTTACTACTATTCTCTCTGTCCTGCAGCGAGCAAGTGGCTGGGTGGGAGTTTAGCTTTTAGCAAAGGTTAACCCACCGCAAACTCTCACTGTATGTCTGTCTTTACTCATTCGGTTCCTTGCAGATGCAGTCATTAACAACTCATGGTTCCTGTGAGATACAAACATCATCATATTTTCAGTCAACAGTTGCCTCAAATTCTTCAATAACAAACGCATCTGTAGAAATCTGACCCTCTACTGGCACATTAGAGATGTTTGTAAGTTCTTCTTGGAAACATCTTATTTGTGTCCATTCATGACGTGCTTTGCACTGGTGAAAATCAAAAATGAAGAAATTATTTTGATGAACAGAATAATAAAATGAATGAAAATGGAAAGGGTAGTGCGCCTTCTGAGACTGGCATACATTGAATGAACCTGGAACTCAGAGGAAACCACAGGACATAACAGAATATAGAGAATGTATGTCAGAATACATCTCTGGGTATTCTTACCTGTGCCAATGAATCTCTTGCTAGCACTAGAGAAGCACATCATGTGCTTTTAACTTTTTAGGGGTTTCATAGTAGAACTTACCTGTCAGTATAGACAGAGGCTGGATCAGGTTTAGTCATCACATGTTCATGCTGCAACATACTATTCCTTGATGAGGTGTTTTAGGGTCTAGTGAAAACATGATGTATTGAAGAAAGAAAAGAGAGACGTGTCAAAAGAGTAGCACTGTAGAACAAAATGAAGTCAAGGATAGTCCCTTTATATTTTCATTATTTATTAATAAATATAATAGCTAAATATCTGTGAAATGATTCTTGTGAGATGGTCCCATGTGATCAGAACCTCAGCATTAGGTTTGTGAGCATGTGTGTGTGTGTGGGGAAAAAAGCCATAGATACCAAAAAGTGCAAATGTTTCTCTCTGTTTTCAAGTGTCCATAGCATGTGCGACTGGGGAAGAGGAGTGGCTACCAAAATGTGTGCTGCAGGGGCTATCTGTGCAGGATTGCTTCCCTCTGCTTCCTGCTCCTGCCCTGCTCCCTGGGGAACCAGGTGGATACTTGGCAGACTGGATTTTCTTTTGTTCATGGAAGCATTTGATAAGGTAAGTTAAAGATAGATTTTAGGATGGCCATGGCTGCATATAAAATTAATATTTCTTTGTGGCAGGATATTGTGAGACTATATATTTTTTATTAAATATTTTTTCTCTGAAAATATACTTGATGTTCTGGAGGACACAGAGTTTAGACTCAGACACAGTTCCCCTCTTCCATGTTGACATATTAAAGTGTTAATTTAGTAATTATGTATATTATTCTTGTTTGTGTGGTGAAGATGGTAATCACTAGCCCTGAAATATTTCACTCCTTGCTTTTCAGTGACTGTAACATTGCAATCAGAGACACTACCATTAAGCAGGAAATTAATCTTTGGGAGAAAGGGCCCGTTTCTTCGGGGAAGGGCATCTTTTTTTTCTCTGAAGAGTAGAGAGGAAAAAAGTGATGAAACCGTGAGTGCATCCAAAAGTGCTCATGCACAAGAAATTCTAACTGTGTTGTAGGGTGGTTTAAGTGCTTAAATATTCAGCACAGCTTTAATATGCTTAACATACTGCCAAGTTGGCACTCATGAAAGAACCTGAAGCTGTTTAAACTCTTAGGACTGTTTACAAGCATAGAAGGGGCATGCAGTCACCTGAGAGTCAGATCTGTTTCGCCTGTTCCAAGTAGCACTGGGCATGCACATGTTCTTGTATCTTCAGCCTTTACTATGGGCGAGATGAGAGGACGCAAAGATCCTCTTCTCTCCTGCCATACGCACTTCCCTCCCTGCTGTGGTCACCCTCCAACTTCACCGTGATTCTTCAGCCTGTGGGGGCAGTGAGGGGTTTTAAACTGTTTACATGCGTATCACTGGCTTGCTTTTGCAATCTTAATTACGCTGTTTGCTCTAAGAGCAACAGTGTGATACTTAGCAAAGAGAAAGATTACATCAGTCTCCTTGAATAATTATATCAATCCCCTGAATATCATATATGCTATCAGAGACAAACAAGGGTGTAATAATCATTATAAATGAGTCCATCAGAGCTGATTGCTTTTCCCATCATCACAAAAGATAGCCTCTTACTGCATGTAGGAGCTACACTGACAATTATTTGGGGTCTTCTCTCCTATCATCTCGTATGATGGGACAACTGGATTCAAGATTTTTTTTTTTTTTTTTTGTATGTAGTCGATTGCCCTAGTTCTGACTGTGGATGTTGTAACCACGGAGTTAAAATCAGAAGGATCATTGTGTATGATACAGGCTGTAAAATCTTACCTGGGAATTCCTGCATAGCTGCTGGTGGAGCCAGAGCACTTCTGGATATTGAGCTGACACAGGCCCATATATAAGGCAGTATCATGGGGAAGCTGTCCCAGTGAAAGCTCTAGGAGGTTTGAAGCCTGGCCCAAGACTAAGAGCATCCTGAGGATGCACACAGGACAGAGCACAGAGCAGTGCAGCAAGCCCCTGCTAGGGCAGAGCAGCTTTCCTCCCTGGCCAGGCCTTGTTCATGCCACGTATGAGGGTGGAATGGAGCACAGTGGAGTTTCCTGTATCTCTCTGGGGGGCCTCAGCCAACAGGCTCACACTGTGCTCCTAACTTGTAGGTGGATGAAATTGTGAGATGTGTTCCTCCCTTCACGCCCTTTTAAATAGTTTGTACGTTCTTTGAAGCATGATTGTCTCTTTCTTTGCTGTTTTGTGTTCAGGGTCTAGCCCAGTTGACTGAAACCTTTGTTAAAGCATGACAAAAAGAAAGTTGAATTTAGATCTTCTTACAGAAAACCCATATTTTGATATAGCTTCTCTGCTACTGAAAAACTAATGATGAATAAAAGTCCTTTCCTAATAAACATTGGAGAAAAATGTGAACTGTCTTTCCAGTTATAAAAAGCAGAGACCTTGTGCACACAATTCCCCTCCTGTTTACACCAGCAGGTATTTGTTTGCAATCAATGGTATCTGGAGCTGGAAGTGTTTTGTAATTCAGTAAATGTCAATGTCTGTGAATATCCCTGCTATTGTCTAGCATAAATATAGTGCAGGTAGAAAAAATTCCTCTCCCAATTAAAATGCCAGTTTACTGTAGCTGAGCGTACATCCTATTGACTGGGAACTTGCTTGTCCTGTTTGGTATCTAAATGCAACGTATTTCTTAGAACAATCATTACATGAGAAGGATAAGAGTGACTCAAATATGAAACATCATTCTTTTCAGATAAGATCTAGAGATGAGTACCTTTAATATGCAAAGTAAATATTTGAGTGACACGTGGCACATATCTCAAAACAAAGCAGAAACCACTTATACATAATGGTTTCCAAATGGAAAATGTTCTCCAATATGAAAAATTACTCATAGGCTTTTTCTAGTCATTTGCCTATTAAAATAAGATGTAGAAAAGAGAATCGGCTACATGCCATGCAGGAATCTGAAAAATCACTGTACACTCTGCAGCTAATCTGATCTGAAACCCCAGCCTGCTACAGCTGGATTGTGTGCCTAGCCACAGTGGGGACCATTACTTAGTTTTGTTAGTAGCACAAAAGTAATGATTTTCACTTTTTTTTTTTCCCTTTCAATCTAACAGTTCTAAAAGCCCTGTGCCTTGTGTCAGAATCATGGTTGTAGTATTCACACAGCCTTACTCATTGATGTGAGGCAGAAAAAGCTTAACAGTTTAATTCAAAGTTAATCATTGAATTGTAGGAAAATTAGTGAATATTTGCCTTGGTTTGCAAGGAATACTGCTATGAAAAATGTTTTATTGTTTTCTTTTTTATTTTGGATGTTGAAAAATATCCACAATCCTAACTTGGTATTTCAAAATCATATTTTTGAAACAGTACATGGAAAAAGTCAATGAGAACATTTCAAAATTGATGGAGAAGTTATTTAAACTATGTTGTTAATTTTTGCTCTTTTTGAACAGCTTGGCTGTTAATGGTTTTCAAGGGGAGACGCTGTCGTGTTAGCTGAGAAGTCAAGTCCTCACATTCACAACAAATTCTACTGTCATCTAATGCAACCCTGCTACCAACAGTAATATTTGTGCTTCCAACCTGGCACCACAGAATTTGACTTGGACAAGGCAGGCAAGGCTCCAGGAAGTCAGCTGGGAGCCATGAGATTGCTACTGAGCCCTTCATGCCTTGGAGTAAGGGACCACAACATGAAACACTACCACAGAGAAATCCTGCTCTAAGAATGAAATTGCACCTACTGGTTATTATTACACCTTAACAACTGGTAGAGCCAGAACCACAAAGGAGTAGACTTACAGACTGGAAAAAAATATAGAATTGAGAAATTTCATGCAGAGCGTGCAAAGCCCATTCTGCTAGTATGACCGTGATACAGACACCGGTGATTATACAATTGGGCTATGTTTGGCATGTCCAAGAGTTGTAAAATTTTCTGCTTAAATCAATGGGCTTTTTGACTTTTCTAGACAATGGGAATCAACAGGATTTCCATCTATGTGATGCGTATGACAAAACCACCTTATAGATCATCATACTGATCTCGGAAGGAAGAGGTCCTACCCGTTAGCCTTCGGGGTCATTTTGGAAGGTTCGTTAGCCACAGCCAAGTAATTAACGTAAATGGTAAGGGCTGAGATGCTGGAAAGAGCTGATCACTAGAGCTGGCTTGCAAGCCAGAGATGTTTCTGATGTAAGGAGGAGTATGTGGTCAGATGACTGAATTATTGTCTAATTACAAACTGTGGTGCAGTCAGAAGAATAAGTATCTCAGTATTTCAGTTGTCCCTAGAACTCTACTTTGTTTTAATTATAAAAGTGGACAATGTGGAAAGGAGTTTGAACATAGTTTAAATAGGCCATTTAATGTTCTTTTGCAAAGACTCTGGTGACTTTGCACAGGCTTTGCAAAGACTAGTGGCAAGTGCAATCAAAATATTTTAGAGTTGCTTCCCCCCAGGGGACCCTGCCCTACACAAAAAAGGTGTGTACCTGTCTGGTACCACAAGGGAAAAGGACATGAAAGGCACAAATATGCAGAAAGCCATTGCCTGCTACCTCTCATGAAGAGGGGCTTCAGGTCCCTGCAGCCAGGAGGAGTCTAAGGGTAAGGGAGGTGCTGCAGCGTCCAATGCCTGCCTGGGGGAGGCTGCCAGAGGCTCTTGAGTCCCCTAATTAACAGGGACAGTAATTAATCTTAGTCCCAGTGTGAGGGGCTGCACTGACAAATGCACCCTTTTGTTAATTTTGAGCATACATAGCTTATAAGTGTATGTGGAATTTTTATTTTTATTTCTTTTGGACCTGTGTTTCGTAAGTTTAGTTTTAGGCAGTCCTGTGAGGAGCAGGGAGTTGGGCTCTGTGATCTCTATGGGTCCCTTCCAACTTGAGATATTCTATGATACTAATGGTTTCAGCTTCTGGAAGCCAACAAAATGATCGGAAACTGACTGTTTGCTTCCCCCCCACCCCGCCTGCCAAGGGAAGAATATAACTTTAAATCTTGAACTCCTGGATCTTCTTTTAATTTCTTCACCTGAAAGAAGTGGTATTTTAGAGCATCATTATCTAAAAGAGAAAAGATGGAGAGAGCTCAGCACAGCTGCTATTCATTGTGGTTAGGTTATGGCTGAACTACTAATGCAATCAAAGATAGAAATCCCAGTCAGTTAACTCCTGGAAATGCTAAGCATTCTTGAAATTCCTATGTTGAGACTTTCTTCGACTTCAACTGCTTTGGTAAGTAGAGAATGACATTGTATAAGAGAACATATATTCCCTTTTTAAGAAAACATATATTCCCTTTTTACAGTAGATGATCAGATGTCTTTTTTTAGCCCTTTGCCTTGGTTGAGCTTCCAGAGCATTTACAAAAAATCTGCCAGAAAAGTGGTTCCACTTAAGGAGAACAGCATACCCTGTACCTCTGTACTTGGCAGTAAGGACAAAACAGCTTTTCTGTGTGGCTGGGGTGTTGATGAAGATGGTATTGGTCAAAGAGTAATTTATGCAAGTTACCTGCAAAATATGCAACTACAGTTATATGAGAATGTGACAATAATATGTAGAAAGCAAAGTCATAGATGTCAAAAACGAAAATACAGATTAATGATATGTTAATTATTAGAATCAATATTGTATTAGAATGGAAAAGTGAGGCTGAAATTGTACAGTTCCCAAAGCACTTTGCAGTGTAGGCATGGATGCAAAACACCGTATTGACTTTCATCTGGGCTCCGCTCACCCTGCAGCTGGGTTACTGGATGCTGCCACCTGCAGTCTGCATTGGTCCAGAGCGCTCTGATTCAGTGAGGGGCAAACACAAACCGGGCAACTTTCTTTCTCACTTCTAGAAGCCGCAGGTTTAAATGTATTCATAGTTGCTGTCCTGAAACACCTGCTTCTAAGCGATTTGACAGAATAATTAACCAGAATTACAAAACAAACAAAACCCCCCAAAATCTCCAAACCCAGAGCTATCTACTTAGATCCTTTACCATCCATTCCACCAAAAGTACAAAGAGAAACAGTGTTGCCTATTAATGGTCACTCACAAATAGCCTTTAATCCGGTATCTCCTCTTGCTGTGTGTTAAATGAAGGCTACCATTTAAAAGCTAGGAGTCCTTTCCACCACTGAGTTCAAAATAGGCCACTCAAAGATCTGTGTAGGGACAGGATGAGGGTTTTTTTTCTGTAGCTGAAGTTGGGACCAGAACCTACAGTCCTCCATAATCCTGTTCCTTACAATTTAGGTAACTTTAAAGCTATTTTTGGACTTGCTCCCAGAGCCCTCTCACATCTGAATGACCCTATTGTTGAGCCTTGAGCAGTGGCTGAGGTATCAAGCTCTTGCTAATTAAAATGGTCCCAGGTACTTTATATGCACTGCTTTTCTTGATGGAAGCAAAAGACACGATAGGTCACGGTGGAGGAAGTTAGAGTCCTCTGCTTGAAACAATTCCATGAAACTATTGTCCAGCAATGTCCAAAGGTTTATCAGTCTGTGTCTGGAACTATGCCAAGAGTGACTGGCAGAGTGTTAGATGTGTACAAAAGTAGTACAGGAGATCAGAGAGGGAATTATCCTGAAATGAGCTCTAAGTAGGATGGTTGTTACGGTACTTATGGTACTGTAGAACTTGCTTAATGCTCTCCTGTCAGGCTGTGGAAACACATCCTTATGTTGGTGTATGTCCCTTCTGAATTTACAAGTAATTTGTGCTCGGTGGAGTAGTTTAAAGCAATTTTCTTCTATTTAGGGTTTTAATCCTATTGAACTGCTGAAATGCTACCCTTTTTAATGCAGCCCTTATTTTGCAGGCACTGTGACATGAAAAAGCAGTCACATACCCTGGAGAGGTTGCTAGTTGTGATCTCTACGGTCAAGTGAATACTAGACTGATCCACTTTCTTTTTTTGGCATAAAGAGACTAGTATTCTGCCCGTGCATAGTGTACCGTTGTTGGTACCTAGCTGGCCAGGCAACCATGCCCTTCACTTGGACAGTAAACTGCTCTGGCTTACTGAGAGCACCAAACAGCAGAAATTATACACCCTTAAAAATTGACCAGGCTAGTTAGTCCACTAAGTGCAGCAACTGGCTGTGTTTGTAAGTGTGTGCATTTGTATAGAAAGAACAAGAGAAGACAAAAAATAAGCTAAAGAAAGAGTCATTGTGTTCTAAACTGCTTATTTTTTTCCTGGAAGGTCCTTCAAATGTTGGCCCCAGCAGATGGAGATAACCCCAGCATAGCACAACCAAAAACAAATTGGTTTGCATGAGTGTTGTTAAGAGGCAGTATCAGAGAGATGGTGTCTTTGTGCTAGCACAGTGTTTCTTGAAGACAAGCTGAGTATTCCAGTTGTGCAGTTTAGCTTAATTTTGGAGTCTCTGAAACATTTTTATTTTTTAAGTGTTTTTGAGTTATGTTAGGCTGAAGAAAGAAGATACGGGGAACTGTTTTCAGCGTGGAACTCTGACATGAGTCAGCTGCAGCAAGTTGTGCTATGCCGGAAGCGGAAGCTGTTGCTCAGCAGTGATTTGAGTTGAAGCAGAGTCCCGAGAAGGGCGCCTTAGCTTTGAGTAACCACTGAGCAGCCCAGTCCCACTCCCAACACCTCTCTTCAGTCCTCCTCTGGTCCCTCTTCAGGCAAAAAGGAAATGCTTATGGAGTGGCCCCAGTATACACACACCTGCCTCCTACTTTAACTGGGAAGTAGGTACTAAATCATAATTTCAGTATATTTTTACTTAAAGATCATTCCTGAGAGCAGTATTTTCTATGCAGAAAATTAATCAAGAATGTCTCTGCTGCCTGGCTTGCATCTGTGGGCAAATAAGGACTGTAAGCAAAGAGAAGTGGCAAAATCTGTCCCTGGTAAAATACAGACATCTCTTTTGTCATTTGTTTGCCTCTCATCAAAGACATGTTTCTGACATGAGCAGTTCTTCCTTAAAGGACTGAACCCATGAGCACTCAGTCATGGTGGTAGTACTGTGATACTGTGGCACATCATTATTGCGAGAGCACAGCCAGCCTCATTCATTCCCAGATCTTTCTTGTCTTTCACTAGGCATTGTTTTTAGGAAGATTTCACTGCTGTACATGAGGTGCTTTATTTGCTTCTCAGATACTTCTGGCAGACAAGATGCCCAGTGATTATGTACTGAAGGATCAAAAGACACACCGGTGCTCCTAACCAAATGGTTTTGCTTTTGGAGCGTAAGGAATTCATGCAAGTGACCGATCAGAGAGCAGATTAATTTGAACACAGCATGCTTCTCTCAAGCATCCCCACTTGGAGGGGGAGTGTTTTTTCTCAAAAAATAATAATTAATCAAGAGTAAGTTAGATTATGTACCTCTGGAAATGCTTTGCACTGCTCTGTCTCTCATTAACTCTTGCAAAAATACTGGTCGGAGCAATACATTGTAATGCATCTCTTTCCTGGTGCCTCTATCAATTAGGAATGTAACAAAGACATTATGCAAGAAATTTCAAGATAATAAAATCTTTTCTTGCTGAACCTAGTCTTTTTGCCTGACCCAGTTGTCCCTGGCATCCAATTAATTTTATTTCTCAGGAAAAGGTCAAGTGAACGATGCCAGTGGCATTGTTGTGAAATACATATTTTTTTCTGCAGAGCAAATAAAATTATTTCTCTTGCTCTGCTGTTGTTTTAGTGCTGCTCTCAATGGCATATGGTAAAATGGCTAATAGTTTCCTGTAGCAGTCATAGGCCAGTGTGTTGAGAAGCTCAGAAATATTACTCTTCTTTTTTTTCTGTTTCTTTTTCCCCCCATCTGTCAGCTGAGTGACACTTTCCCATCTGCCCTTGCAACCTGTCTCTGGATTGTTGTGACAGCATTAATCAGCAGAATTGACAAAACCCAAATTACATGACTGACAGCAGAGAAAGACCCAGATGTTCCCTCATCAATGCTTTTGCATGGCCTGATCAAGCCACATTCTGCCTGATCTCGTCAGCCTGCTGCTCTGCTCTTAAACAGTGTTCTTGCACTGGGGCATCTTGCAGGGCTTTGCTAGGGTAGAGCTGAGTGTGGAGGGCAGGAAGAGAGAAAGAATGACTGAGAAAATGAAGAGTAGCTTTACAGATCCAAACAACGTACCATCAGATCTCCCTTTTTATGGTTTAGGAAGGTACTGCTGGGTATTTCAGTAGTTCTGTGAGGGAGGAGACACCCGAGCTATCCAGGCTTGCAGAGTTCAGATTTTGGTCCTCCCTCCCATTCTCTCATAAGGAGATACTGTAATGAGATCTGTTGGAAGGAGTTCTGTTCATAGCATATGTCTGTCTCTGCAACATGCTTTGCAGAGGAAGTAGTGAAACTAAGCCAGCACATAGTTACACACAAATGTGAAAAATTATATCCTTCCCAGTTAATCTGGAAGGATAGTTTATCAGTACCCTGTCCTGCTGGCATCCTCTGAGAGCAAAAGTCACCTTCAGGACAAAGCCAGGAAATGCTGATTTAGGCCTTTTACGCATACTCTTGACAAAGTCACTCACCATGACCATAAAAACAAGGCTGATGCAGTAGGAAAATGCAAGGATGGGGTTCTACATTGCAGGGAGCCCTGTACCACCATCCTGTCCCCTTTCTGAGCCAGCTTGGTGTCCCAGCTAGTCATAATAAAGCCTTTCCAGCTTAAATTTGGAACAATTTAAAGTATCTTGGAGTATTTTTTGAGTAATATCATTGTACTGTGATTTAGAGTCTGTAGCATCTAATTCTGTCCACTGCTTAAACTTAAAAAGGGTTTTGAGGTGCAGCATCCTAATCACTGAGGGATGGCTTGTGTCTAGAACAGACTACACCCAAAGACAAAGCTAAAAGCAAAAGGCAATTTCTAATGATGATATACAGTAGATAATGCGTTTAGCCTTAATTGTGTTTACTGTAAGTGGAGCCCTTAAGGGAAAACCAATATAAGCAGTTTCTCAGTCAAGAATGGAGCCACAAGATAGGCATGTTTAAACAAAATTCGCTGTCTTCTAATGAGCTTTTAAATCTTTTAGAAGTCAGGAACATGGTGTGTGATAGTTGCAGAGTAAATGTTTACCTGTTATGGTGATGCTGACTAAAAAAGGCCTGACAATAGGGCACCGCATTGGCAGAAATGGAGACATCCTGGTCTGGTGGCTTCCCAGTTCTTGTGACTGGGATATCACTGAGCTTTTGGCCCTGGGACAGTGAATTTGCACTAACTGACAATATCTTAATTTTCTGTGTTACCTTAAGAAATAGTCCATAGTATCCCAAATATTCCAATATTCCAAATTAAGAAATAGTCCATAGTGCCTCTGCAGACCACAGACTGAAGAACAACTGGAATAGACTAGACTTACATAGCAACATGAGAAGCCCAGATATAATACCAAGGTTGCTCCAGTGCAGGAGCGTTTTTCAGGCTCTGTGGAAAGAGTAGCCATGTAGTTAATTAAAAAGAGAAAAGGAGAGAGAGGAAACATTAGAGCTGTGAAGCTGCCTTGTCAAAGGGAGATGACTCCTGTGCTCGCTCACGCTCTTCTTTTGCTCCACAGAAAACACACTGATTCTTTTACTTTCTGTGCCAAACAACTGGCTGTCCACAGGTCTTCTGCTCGAGAGAGCACGATACTTAAAGGGCAGAGAAATGTGTGTAGTTTGAGGAGATGGAAAACTGCATCAGTCTGTGACCTGGGACACGAGGAGAGGGAGTCTTGTACGTTAAGCATGGCTCTTCCTCACATAATGAGATGCAAGCTGGCAGATTCAAACCCTTCTGCTATTTAAGCTGAAAGATTTTCCTTCTGAGTTCTCCCACATGATGGTCTGAAAAGTTGGGATACAGACCAGGAATATCTTTATCAAATTAAAGAAAATTAGGACAGTGAATTCTGCAACCCACAACTATGCAATGTTTCTGTTGATTCCTAGTTTTAAAGAACAGGTGTTGCTGAGGTATCTAAACACTGTCGAGTTTAAATATCTTTATTTGCAAGTCAGTTGTGTCAGCACATTTTCCTTTGTTACTAAAGTAGTTGAGTAAATCATTGCGAACTTGAAAGTGTAATTAATTTTTTTTCTCTTTTTGACATGAATAGATTGTGAATAACTTCAAACAACAGTGAGATCTGAGACTGGACAATTTCTTCAAATGAATAACTGAGTCTGCAAGTCATCACTGAACAATCTGGTACCTGGCAACAGAGTGGTAAGGCTGAGGGACTGTTTTTTCAATTGCATGGCCAAAGTGAAAAATTGAAAACAATTTCACCTTGAATCAGCTCAAAACAAAACATGAACTGAATTGAAAAATATAGATTGTACCAAATGGAACATTGTATTTGGCATAAAGCATCTGTGCCATGATGCAGAATTTAAGACATTCACAAACTAATAATAATAATTAAACTAAACTGTCTAAACCTATTACTGAGGTGATATTGCCAGAGGCTGTGGAATGATAGCATTGGTGGAATTGCAGCAGGTTTAACATCAGAGTGGGGAATCACCTCATTGCTCGCTGTAATGACTTCAGTGAGCACTTCTTTCTGTGTCAGACTTAAGATTTTATTTCTCTCATGCCCACTGAAACATTTATGTATCTGGGCTAAGTATTGCAGCACATACAAAGGTTTATAGGACTAATAAAAGCATTCTTCATACAGCAAATTTTAGTTCACCAGTCCGGAATTTGAGGCTGCAGGTGGAGGATTAATGGAAAAATAAAAGGCTACTGTCCTTAACAGGAGAAAAATTTAAAAAGAGACAAAGAGGAGTACTGCATTACTGTAGTCACCTGGATACACCTCTGATACATAGAGAAACCCTAGAGAAGAACAGGAGCCCTCTCCTTACTTCGGTGCTTATTATGTGTGACGTTGATTCCACTGGTGAGAACACTCCTATTTACTTCAGCTGAAACTGGAGTAAGTCCTGGGAACATCTTAATCTGTAATGGAACTGAATACAGTGTCATTCTCAAAAAATCAGAGCTGGTAAGTGTTTCTGCTTCATGTGTATCTCTTCTGTTTTCAAGAGGCTTAAGGATGTAAAACAACTCTCAAAGCTGTCTTCATCTTTCATACATAAAAAACTGAGTAAGTATGCCAATGGAGTTATTGTTCTTGAACATCATTGTACGGGAATGGCTATCTATAGACTTACTGTGAAATCTTTTCCAGAGTCAAAAGGTATTTAGAGATTAGTGGAAAGGAATTAAATACCTGAAGACAGCTATGTGGCTGTAAAATGAGAGAGATGGATGAGATGGAAACTGACCTGATGAACTAGTAGGAAGTGTTTGACTGATTTCCTTTAAAGAATATAATTTCATTCAAACAATGTATCTGGGAATTTCTTATACTTTCCCACTGATCCCCGCCCCTGCCCCAACAAAATATGGCTGGTGGAAGGAGAGTAAGTATAGAAAATTCCCTGATCAGAGCACCCCTTATCTTGGCCTTTTCCTTGTCAGCTGCCATAATGTTGGCATAAAAAACATGCAGTATTCCCTAAGGAAACAACAAAATGTGACATTTCTGCACCGCAGTTTCCAGCTCCCTGAATCCCATTGTAAGCAGAAACCACAACCATTTTTAGGTTACCATCTCTGTGCAAAGATCTTTCTTATGCTCCCATTCTTTTCTTTTCCTGTTTTATACACTAGTGTGATACAAACACAAAATCCTTCTATGCTTTACATTTATCATACAAAAATAATTCCTCTTTTTTTTTTTTAATGCTCCATTAATGCCTCCAAATTTTCTGAAAACAAAAGGACATTGTTGGACTGAAATGCTTTGGTTTGTTTTTTGTTTGTTTGTTTTTCTTCCAAAAATACAGAGCCAGGGATTAACTCTCCTGAAATAACTAAGGGAATCAGACACCTGAAATTGTTGGTTTAAAGAGTAAAAAAAAAAAATACTGTGATGCTTGCTCCAGCATGCCCCATTACCACTGTCAAAGCATCCCAGACTGTCAACTACAGAGAAAATACTCATGAACCATTTCTCTGTGCTATGGAAAATAGCCCTTCGTTAAAAGGAAGGAAAGGTGACAACAAAAAGCAGCAGATGTTGTGAACACTCCTGTTTTAATCCTGCTTTTGCTCCTGCCCTTTCCCCAGCATGAGGGTGGTAGAGGGAGAAGCCAGTGAAATACTGAAGGCTCAAGCTGCTTGCGTAAGCAAAACCTGAACTTCTGAAGAAGCAATTTTCTTAAACATTTCTCTCCCAAAATAGACGTAGGCAGGAAGTAATGAAATGGATGGTGAAAGACTGGGAGCAAGGTAGCTGAGTATTTCCTGTTTGCTTTATCTGTTTGAAACAAAAGGGTTGGAAAGTATTTCCTCTTGGTGATGAGATCATGGTCATTGTTGGGAAACATGGTATGTTTAGCATTGTCACAAGGGCCTTTCTGGCTCATCAGCGCTGAGAATAACTGTCAGCAGCCCTCTCTGCTGCAGAATATTCTAGTAGCTTATTGGTGCTCTAGTAGCTTCTGCAGAAACAAGGTCACACTAACACAGTGAAACTTAGTAAGTACTGACCTTAGCAGGCTCCAGTTCAAGTAACTGATTAGTTTCCTGGATGAGCTATGGCACCCTCACAGTTGTTCTAGATCCTTCCCCCAGTACTGACTACAGGGTAGTCTCAGTACACATTCATCTAATGGAGACACCACTGCCTGAAAATTTTACATCTTATTTGCTTATTTACTTAATGCAGCATTTAATCCCTTTCTCCTTCAGATTTGTACAGGAGATTTTGACTTCTCCTTGACTCTCCCACTCCCAACATTTTTGAGCAGTTTTTCCAAGATTCGATTTCCTGATGAAGATTCGAAATTAGATGAACACTTTTTATTCAGTTTTGTAATTGTCAAGTTCTTCGTCAGCGTTTGGTCTTATCTCGTACACAGACTTGCAGAAAGTACATTGAATTTTTTGCCTCAAGGATTGTTTACATCTCCCTGTACCTTATGTAAATTTCTCTGCTGATACAAAATACAGAAAGTGACCACATCTGTACCCTCTCAGTGCAATACCTGTGCAGTGCAGTAGTCCCAGGCATTCAACTAAATATTGACTTACAAGCTTAAATGTATTGGGACCCTCTCTGTACAATGATTTGAAAGATTTCCTGCGAGGTGGATGCGGCAGCAGTTTAAATGGAGAAGTATGAAGTTATGCAAGAACATGCATTTCCCATGCATTTTCTATCCCAGTTAACTAATATCTACTTTCTTATCAGGCATCTGATCTATAAAAGCACTCTCTGATAACTGTACAACCACATTTAAGCATATTCACCTTTATCAACTCATCCTATTCATCTGCTTGCAAGGAGATGACATCAGTTGTCATTATCCTGGACTTAATCCAAAGGACTGTACAATAGTCTTTATTGCACAGCACTTTGAAATAAAGCACAGCTACATTTTTTTCCTAGTGTCTCTTCTGTTGTGCAGTAGAGAAATATGAAGTGCCATAAAAAGAACCTGTGAACATTGTGGAAAGCACAAACAAGCTTCTTTCGTAAGGACAAGCTGCAGTTAAGAAAACAACAGCACCAGTGTTTATTGGGTGGATGTAATCAGATCAATCCTGTTGCTCCGTAAGGAGAGTTTTTTTTATCCTTGTATACATCATTCCCCTCTTCCTGCAAATCAGAATTCTCGGTGAATCTCTTTCAAACCGATTTTTGATGCTGTCATCACAGAATAAATCCCTCCTGTTGTTTAGACATGATTATTTGCATCATGATCGAAGTGTTAAATGCAGAGTATAAAACTCTGTGCCCAAAGGAAAGCTGTGGTAATGAACTATTACAGTTAAACTTATACCCACAGGGCCCATAAGAGAAATCCAAGGGTAGAGAGCAATCTGTTAGCATTGCCATCCTCACAAATTTTTTGTCTAGCTGCTGAATGCATTATGAGCCTTGCTTGGATCTCATTGGGAGACAATAGAAACTTTATTATTGGCTTCAGTTAGAGCAAAATAATTTCCTAGGAACTATTCTCTTCAGTAAAAGAATAAAACTCAACACTTCACCAAAGATCTGGGAGAAGTGGGGTTTAGTCTGTTCTTCTGTCTGAATTGATTTGAGCCTACATCTGGCATGTGTATCTCTTGTGGATCTATGTGGTCTTCAGTCTTGGAGCTCTTTGTTGATGCAGTTCCTTTTGCTAAGAATAATCCAATTCTTACTAATCCAGTTGTGAAAGAATTACAGTATTGTCTACTATGAGGGGAATCTTCTGGATGAGGAGAGTCCAGTACTCAAGACCCTCTTCAGATGACTTGTACAGTACGTTTGGGCCAACAGAGACCAGTTGAGAGACAGACACTGAAGAACAGTCTTGTCTCCCCTGAGAATCGCCTTAGTTGGAGGTTCCCATGTTCAGCTTGAGCGTCCTGTTCCTTCAGCTACTAAGTAAGGGGAAAAGCACCGGCCCTCCTGTGTCTATTGTTTTGCAGAAATGAATGGGATAAATATTTGGCTCCTGAGGGGAGGGAGGGTTAGGAATCCCAATCAGAGAAGGAGAGAGGAGCATTTGGCTGAAAGTGCTTAAGTTCTTTTGAAAAGGTGACTTCAGACACCCTTTTCTGAATTTCTGTCACTTAACATGAGCCCACGCATACTCCATGTGGTTCTAAAACAAATGGTGTTAACTTACAGCCTGGCCGAACCCAAAACCCATGTCTACTTCTACCTGCACCCACTGCATGGTTCATATGTGCCAGGTCTGTAAGCAGGTATTTTCTTAGACATTCTTCTGCACATGTGGAACTTACACCTGTCCACTGCCTTCCAAGAAAGAATTTTTCCTATTTCAACTTTGTAAAAGTTTCCATTTCATTTAATTCTAAGTAAAAAAATGCCAGAAACAGGAAGAATATAAAGAAAAGGCTTTATAAAAGCCAATTTCTTTTAAGGCAGCCTACCCCTTTTATGGCTTCAATGTGCCTCTAATGGAAGACGACAGAGAATTCTGCCTCCCCTATTCATTTTTTAGCGAGTAGCTATTTACTGTTTGGTGTGAGAAGCCTCTGCAGGTCTCCAGCACTGCCTGATTGCACTTTCTGAGAGTCTTCAGACTTGTATCTAAAAAAAGAATTGATTAGGAGGATGAATGCCATGTCTGATCATTAAATATTTAAACCTGGCAGGCTTTCAAGAGTGGCAGGCTTGCTAGCCTGTGAAAACACCCTTATTTCACGAGATCTAACTTGCCCTTGTTAGTTTTCAGAAGGCTTAAGGTAATGTGTAGAGGAGATTTTTGTATCCAGTGGTTTTTAAAAGAAAATGAGGACAGAGATGCAGACAAGGAGTGTGCCTTTAACCGTGTCTTGTAGATCAGAACAAGTAATCATACATTAAGAAATGTAGCTGGGAGAATGCATTTTTCTCTCCCTGGTATGGGAGTGAAAATGCTAATGGGATCAATGCTCAAAATGAAACAAACACAAATATTCTAACTCATATATCACATTGATCACAAACACAGGAAGTAGTATCTTGTTACATGGACTGTTAATGAGGTTTCTGGTACACACTTGTGGATACAGAAGTGCAGAGAATTCCCCAGATGCTGGGACATTTGAGTCTTGTACTGATCTCTCTCCATTTTATTCTTTTCCATCTCTCTTTTCTTTCACTTAATAGTTCTAGTACCATGGGAATTTTTATCTATTCCTTTTATCAAGAAAAAAATTCCAGTTGTTGACAGTTTTTTCTTGCTGTACAGGATGTTGCATTTACAAGTGTTTCGGAAGAATCTAGCTGCCCAGTCAATTCATACTGCTAGTAAGAGCCAGTCTTTTTCCAAAAGGGATAGTAATCTCAGCCCTAGGGATGTAAAGATATTTATACCAGTTTAATCACAGCTATTGCAAAGAATCAACCGATAATGAACAAAACTCTTTGCAGGATGTAAAGTTTAAGCACAGGCATGACCTCTGTGTGCAGTCCGGGATCTAAACAGAATAGATGAACTGAGAAAAGAGGAGAATGGTGCATATTCTGAAGATGGTCGGATAGTGAGGGGAAAAAGATAACCATAAGCAGTCCATGGCAATTGCCAGCCTTTGTATTTCAGCTCCTAAGAGCTGCAGCTCATACGTTCAAGTGATGCTGCTGTCTACACAGTCGGTCTTTGTGATTTTCCTCCAGGCAGTTGCAAGCTATCGAGGCAGGTCATAAAAACAAACCAACCCACTTGTATGATAGGATTGTTTTCTGGGCTTTTTCATGATCAGGATTTTGATATGTGTTCATTTGGACAGAGCATAGCTTGGGTTGGTTGTTGGGGTTTTTTTTGCTATAATTAACTATCAGTAAGTCATCATTACGAATTTATGTGATCATTATCATTATTATTCATCATTGTGAGTTATGAATATTACCATGCAGTGTGTGGTAAAACAAATGTATTTAAATAACTGCAGATAACACAACATGATATATATCCTGCGTTTGTCAAAGACTGGCTTAGTAGTCTGACTGGTTAACTTGCAGACATCTTTTTATCATGACATCTGCCAGAACTGATAGAATATGAACCAATTTGATTTCTGTTCCAGTTTAAAATTGGAAATCTGTATAAAGACCGTAGCAATATGTTTGTTAAGCAACTGCTTTTATATTTAGTATTGCAAAAAGTCGTTTCTTAATTCAATGATATATACTAGTGAGGCGTAGTATGTTAGTGTCTCCAGTGACATGCTGTAGCTTGTATACTCGGAAGGATAACACTGTTCAGTGCTTAATGCTTGCTTCGTACACTGCATTGCTCTTGTAGATTAACTTCTCCTTAATACACTGTACCTTAGAAAGGAAACTTCAGCTGGGATGCTGTATCTTGTCTTCAAATGTTAATGCCCCTTGCCTATCAGTTCCTGGCATGACCCTCCATCATGCATAATGCAAAACTTGGCACAAGCTCACGTGTGGATCCCTGTAAAGAATGGAAATCAAGCTGGCTTCTTGACTTCTTATGGCAAATTCATAGCAAACAGGCCTGATTGTGAATGCAATGCTGAGTCTGCTATAGCATCAACTGAAAATATGGGTGAAGCTTTCAGGGAGAGCAGAGGCTGAGGTGGCTTGAGGATGTGAGTCTCCACGGAGCAGCTGGTCAAGCAGAGTGGCCGATGAGGCAGCTTGTGATAATGATCAAGAGTAAATACAAACAACAGGAGTAAGGGATAGAAAATGCTAACTGAAGAGGGAGCAGGGGAGAATATTTTATTTCTGACAGTCAGTATTTTACAAAATAAAAAGCAAATGTCAGAGTAAACAGTTCTTCTTTAAGGCCTTGTTTTTCTACTAGAATGGGGTTTGGGTTATTTTAAGGATGCCTATTGCATATGAAGTAAAAACACAGAGACAACAAGACATATCGGTCTTAAAACACCAGAGTTCCCCTGGAGCTTTCTTTGCTGAAAAGCTCTGCTTTTTTGTGTTTCTACTTCAGCATAATCCATGTACATTATTTTTCCTGAAGTAAAAAACTGTATCCTTTTGACTGTGAAGACAAGTGATCTGAAAGAACAGGTTTGAGAGCTGAATATTAGGTGACTGCATCAGGACCAACAGACAGACAGCCTGACTGACCCTAAAATATTTGGTAGCTGTGCAGCTTCTGTCTGATTTCACACATTAAAAGATTCCTCTGCTCATGATAAACATAATCTGTCTTTAGGAGGAGTGCAACCTGAAGACATGCTAGCCGAGAGGAAAAAATGATCTGTAGTGACTAGATGGATTATGCCTCCTGCCAAGCTGTTCACTGATGACTCCTGCACTGGTATGAAGTCCCTTGCTTCTGAATAAAGATAACTAAATTTCACCTACATGTAAATCACGGATGTGCCTGGAACTGTTTTAGTATAAGAAAATCACAGAATCACAGAAAAAAAAGGGAGAATGAACATAAGAAGATAAGCCTGCTAAAGGCCAGCTCATGCCAGCTCTCACTATTTCACTAGACAAGTGAAATAGCCAACTAGCTAAATTAAGAGTTAAGCAATACCTGTTCAGTAGGGTTTTGGTGCACCTTCCAGGAATACAGAATGCGAGGTTATTACAACCTGGAGCTGACTTACTCCTTGTCCACGACATAGTGTCCCAAGTTTGGCTGTGAGGCTCTGGAACTCATTTCTCACCTGCTATTAAGAATGCTTTGGATTTGATAACTAAGTTTGGGGGCTAAATCCTCCCCCTGAGGGAACGGTGGAAAGATGTTTGACTAAGTTCTTCTTGAGAAGGTTGTGTTAGTGCTACTTTTACTACACAGTGTTATTGATGACTATATGGCAATTTGGGGCTTCACTTTCATTATTTCAAATCTCGGTAAAGTATTTGCAAGGTTATTTGTATCTGTAATTAGCGTTAACTGAATTTAAAACCCTAACCACAGAGGGAGATTTGTTTCTTTACAACCATTTTTCCCCCTGGTCTTGCTGCTATGATTTATCTGAGAAGAGTAAAAATGTCCTCAATTCCTACGCTTTGCAAACGGAACAGAACTTACCTGAAGCATGACTCAAAATTACAGATGATAAGATAGTGAGAGCACAAAATAAATCGTCAGATATCTGGTATGAAAAATAAAAATTGACCTTACAAAATAGAATTACTGTATCCCATTGTATAGTAAACAGCGTGAAGTGAAAGGCGGATTGCATGGTTTTGGTTTGGCACATTGGCGTTGCATTGCTCAATTTCCAGTCGCCATTGCGACTGGACATGAGATCATATAAAGTGCAATGGAGCACTCTGGACTGAAGCATACTTAATATGCCACATATTCAAGGAGTCAAGGGTATTTTTCCTCCTATTGTTCTCTGCTACAATCTGATTGCTCTAATCATTAAGAGCCTGCTTCTACAGGCACAGTTAATTCATGTCCAGCCTATACTCTTTGAGCTTGTGCCCACCATATCTTTTAGATTAAATAGTTCCAAAAACCAGTCCAGAAGCTGGAATTGAAATCAGGACTGCCTTTGCCATGTGTGGAGCTGTCCCAGACTAACTCATGCCTTTCTAATAGAGATGGACAGTATTTGCCCTATCTTGAGTACCAGCACCCATCTAATTATTTAAGAGCTGTTGAAGCCACCTCATACTTGCTGTTGCGCAGGGACATCTATCACCCACCTTTACTAATGAATCACATTAGCTGATGCATTCCCCCCCTACACACTCATTTCCTTGACTCAAATTGTGTAAGTAATTGCACTTTGAATACTGTAAATGAATGAAAAGTGGTATAATGATGCTATGCTATCAAGAAATCCTCCTGTTTTTTCCCTGTCAGGACTGCTGAGGGGAGTGCTCCGACCCTGCAACAGCCCAGAGTTGTGTCTGAGTAACCAGGGGACCAGCCAGCAGGAAAGCAGAGAGGCAGGAGAACCCAGCAGCTCTGGACCACCTCCTGCCCTCCTCCTAACTGCGAGGTGCCCCTTGCTGGCCCAACCCAACAGCAGTGGCCTTGGGGAGGAGGGCCTGTATACGGGGAAGGAACTGCCACTGCCCTGCTGCCGGCCACCCCACACCAGGGACAGAGCGAGCAAGGTAGGTGCGTGTGCTGAAGATGATTAACTGGGTGTTAGTAATTGTACTGAGGGAAAGGAGAAGGGGAGGGAGACAACTTCGAGTTTAGGGGGAAGCTGGAACCTCTCTTGTGTCCAGCAGCTGATGGAAAAAGCAGTGGGCAAAATCAGATTTCCTAACTGTGATAGCTGGGGACACACAGATGCACACTCACACGGAGGGTCCCCCAAGCCTGCAGTCTAGTATTGAAAACCAACCTCACAACTGTGGACATAGGTTGTCACGTATCTCCCATAGGCCGTGCATTTCTGTCTGGGAAGGGGAGAGGGAGATGGGAAAGGGAGAGGGATGATTCATGAGTGCTGAATGTCTGAGGAAAGCACAGCTGTAATCCCAGACCGTGTCACTGGTGAGATTGCTCTAACAGTGCTTACTTATGTAGCGCTTGCCCTTCATCCTCCTCCACCTCAAAAAAATCAGTTTTGCCACACAAAGGAAAAGAGGAAAGATTTCCAGGAATAAAGTTAATGTTTTACGCAGGAGAAGTCATCAGTCCTATTACCATCTATCTTACAAAGGGGTGAGATCTTGTGCAGAACAGAAGTGGATGGAGATGCAAGATACTGTGGTATCTTGGTATCATGGATACCAACCATATGGTTGACATAGGAAGCTGGTAACTTCATATTGTGCAACCTCTTCTAGATCCCCTGGATCTCAGGTCAAACACTATATATTATAGGACTTATGTTTATTTTCCCTTATGAAAAAAAGCCCTGCTAAAATCTGTTTGTGGCAGTTTTTTACCAGCAGTTACACACTGCTGTTTCCTACAGGATTATGGCTGGCTAAAAGAGTATATACTTCTATAAATCTTACCTTTGTAATGATATGAGGACATGCTTTCTCAGGTACCTAGAGGTGAAAAGAACCAGGAAGAATTCAGTGCCTAAGTTACCTTTTAAAACCATGTTCTAAAATACCGTGGTTTATTATCAGCTAGGAAAATTGTGCACAAATGAAAGCATGGTGACTGGATACTGGATGAAGACAGCGCTCTCTGACCTAACATCTTTCAGTTATCCTTGTGTTCCTAGTCAAGTCCGTGACAATTAACTGAGAGTTCGTCCTCATCCCTGTCCTGTGTCTCATCAGTTGTCCTGCTGCAGCTTCCACTTCAGTCCCTGTCGTGGTCGCTCTGCTTCATGGAGGAGATGCCAAACACACGCAAATGATGCTACTACAGAGCACAGGTGTGGGCGTTCTCGTCGGCTTGCACCACAGCTCAGTTCTTCATCCTTCCTCATTGCAAAATTCACGAAAAATTACCAGGATTATTCTTCTGTAACTTTAACTGGTTTTACTGAGCTCTCTGGCCGTATCATCCCTTCTTTAACACCATTTTCATTTCACTAATGTAATTTCATTTCGTTACAAACGGGCTTGGGGCTGAGCGTGGTGGTCCCCGTGGCTGTTACCAGGAGAAAAGCCCACGTGTGGGTGGTGAGGTTGCGCTGTGCATGCACGTGGGAATGGCACGGGGAGGGGGAATAAAATTAAAAAAAGGTGAAGCTTTCAAGTTAATAAAAACGCAGCTGACGACGCCAACCTGCAGCTTTGTTTCCCGAGCCGGGTGCCCCCGAACGCCCCCCGCTCCCCGGCCCGGGGCAGGCGG
>NW_010556834.1:0-15545 GCF_000687285.1 Phaethon lepturus
GCCCGACTTGGTGTCATCTGCAAACTTACTGGAGGAACATTTGATCCCCTCATCCAGATCATCAATAAAGATATTGAACAAGACCGGCCCCAGAACCGAGCCCTGGGGAACACCGCTTGTGACCGGCCGCCAGCCGGATTTAACGCCGTTCACCACAACTCTCTGGGCTCGGCCATCCAGCCAGTTCTTTACCCAGCAAAGAGTACACCTGTATAAGCCACGAGCCGCCAGTTTCTCCAGGAGAATGCTGTGGGAGACGCTGTCAAAGGCTTTACTGAAGTCCAGGTAGACAACAACCACAGCCTTTCCTTCATCCACTAGGCGGGTCACCTGGTCATAGCAGGAGATCAGGTTGGTCAATCAGGACCTGCCTTTCCTGAACCCATGCTGGTTGGGCCTGATCCTTTGGTTGTCCTTCATATGCCCCATGAACATCTTCAAGATGAACCACTCCATGATCTTCCCTGGTATGGAGGTCAGACTGACAGGACTGATTTATATCAGTAGGATACATAAACTGTCCAAGAGAGCCACAAGGTCTAAGAAAGCATATTGTATGAGGAAGCTTTGAAATCTGTGTGAGTCTGACATCCCAGTTCTGTTTGTTAAATCGCTAACCCGTTTTACTCCAAAGCTGGAATAGACAGCATGAAATGAAATGAAAGGCACAAAATACTCACCTAATAAATACACAAAAAACCCAGATGTATAAATGAAGTGGTGCCCTGAACATTGCTCTCAACAAGAAAAATTCTGCTTCCCAGCCCAAGGCCTGTGATCACAATATTCTCCCCCGTGTAAGGAATTAAAAGGTATCCTTCACATTCTCAGTTGTCCCCAGCTCTTATTAGAGATCTTGTCATCTAGCAGAGATGACACAACACGAACAAAAAAGAAGGCAGTCATATCAAAATATGATGTGCTGGAAACTTGTCTGCTCTTTCCAACTATGTTATCTCCTCCTCTCCAGGGGTACCTTTTTGCAGCCTTTCAGTACTTTAAGGGGGCCTATAAGGAAGATGGGGACAGACATTTTAGCAGGGCCTGTTGCAACTGGACAAGGGGTAATGGTTTTAAACTAAAAGAGGGCAGATTTAGACTAGATCTAAAGAAGAAATTTTTTACACCATTGTGGTGAAAACACACTGTGGTGAAACTCTGGCACAGGTTTTGCAGAGAGGTGGTAGATGCCCCATCCCTGGAAACATTCAAGGTCAGGTTGGTCGGGCCTCTGAGCAACCTGATCTAGTTGAAGGTGTCCCTGCTCATTGCAGGGGGGTTGTACTAGACAACCTTTAAAGGTTCCTTCCAATCCAAAGATTTTATTATTCTATGAACTTTTAAAAGATATTACCCCATGAGTGTGGCTTCTTGGAACTCTCATTGCATTTTGAAACTTGTGGTTTAACCCCAGCCAATAACTCAGCCCCACGCAGCCGCTTGCTCACTCCCCCATGGTGGGATGGAGGAGAGAGTCAGAAGAGTAAAAGTGAGAAAACTCATGGTTTGAGCTAAAGACAGTTTAATAGGGAAAGCAAAAGCCGCGCACGCAAGCAAAGCAAAACAGGGAATTCATTGACTGCTCCCCATGGGCAGGCAGGTGTTCAGCCATCTCCAGGGAAGCAGGGCTCCATCATGCGTAATGGTTCCTTGGGAAGACAGATGCCATAATTCCAAATATTCTCCCTTCCCTTCCTTCTTCTTCGTCCCAGCTTTATACACTGAGCATGACGTCATATGGTATGGAATATCCATTTGGCCAGCCTGGGTCAGCTGTCCTGGCTGTGTCCCCTCCCAGCTCCCCGTGCACCCCCAGCCTGCTCGCTGGCAGCCCAGCACGAGAAGCTGGAGTGTCCTTGACTGCTCAGCAACAATCCAAAACATCAGCACGTTATCAACATTTTTCCATCCCAAATCCAAAACACAGCCTCACACTAGCTTCTGTGAAGAAAATTAACTCTATCCTGGCTGAAACCAGGACAAAACTTTAACTGTTCTATGATTCTATGATCTACCCCATACACAGAGTCTGTTCATCTTATCCAAGCAATGAAACCTGGTGAAAAAATACATACACTTTTACTGACAAAATTTTTGCAATTGATTTTAAATAAGAGTAGAAATATTTTAAATGCTCTTAGAAGATTGTCTTGAAAAGCAAACAACAAACTCAGTCAAAACCTCCTCTGTGCCATTATACCCTTTTCTTTCAGGTAAATCATTTACCTTCAAACAAACCATTATTCACCTGATGAGTGATTCCAGTAAATTAAATAAATAAGGTTTATGAAAATTATGTTCTGTGGACCATGTGAATGAACTTACCCAAACTCAGAGCTCCACAATGTAGACATAAATATCTGACCTTTTTTCCACATAGCTTTTTTTATAATCTGTGGAGAAAAACATGTTCTTCTTGGGTGCTGTTCTTCTCATGTCAAAGTAGGCAACCAAAATAAATCAAATGAATTGAATTCTAAATTGCCTTTTTTATCACTGATATAAAGGGACGTTAGGGATACTACCTCAGATGTAGTAAGCTACAAAGTAGATATTTAAAGTTTGGTGAGATGAATTTCATCTCATCAGAAGATGAATCCCATAAAAAATGGCTGTTTAATAGCCAGCCTATAGAAGAGGTTGTGACACCCAATATTTTACTATCTGATTTAATTTGACAAAGCAATTATAACTTTACAGACTTCTGCAGTTCCTGTTTCAACTGTCAGTCCTAAAAAGCTTTTGTATTATAATTTATTTGCTAATCCAATAAAAATGATTGCACTTTGAACCCTGTCCACTTCTCCCAAGGAAAGCTGTAACTGAAAAGCTTCTGCTATTAATTTCTTTTGGTCCTGCTGATTATATTAGTTTTTATCTTACAGAACTGTGAAGTTCCTGCATCAATGTATGTGAAAAGTCATAAAAACAAGAGGTGTGAAGGAAGAAAAAACCTGAAACATCTGTTAAGAGTTTTTTGAACATTACTAACTTTACAATTTTTAGTTTAAAAACAGAATCTTGCTTTTAGAAGGTTATTAATTTATATGCACTATACACTCAGTAATGTGAATTTCATCTCATTTTAGCCAAGTAAAAGAGGCATCCTAACATAGGAGTTAGTTAAAATGGACTGTGGGTCTGACTTAAGGAGATCCTACTCTTTTTCTCTAGCTCTGTTTCTGGCTTGCTGGTGTATTTGTTATTGTAGCTGTAATGTCTCTGCAAAAGAGAGTTAGGAATACCTTCCTTCACCCACTGAAGGCCCAGAGCAGTTCTCTTCTGTGTGGCTCTGGTAATTACACATGGACATAAACACGTCTGGAGTGGACAGTGATGGACAGGGACTTCTTAAGCCAGTTTTCTTACTGAAGACAACATGTAGTTTGATGGTGTTATGCTATTGCTTAGGGTCTCCATATAGGCAATAAACGGAAATGTCTTCAGAAGGCAATTAATTTCAGTTATTTTAGGCACTTACAATAGAATGGGATGTGCAGGGCATCATCCAAAGATGCCTGTCTGTATTACTTAGGAGAAATTCTAGGCATCCCTGCTACATGTTGAAGTTTTGAAAAGCTGAATTTGAGTGAGATAATCCCATTCTAAACCTTTAAGGGCTTCATTTGGTTATGCATGTTTGCAGATTTAAATACCCTTGTGAACATATAAAAAAGCGCATGCACAGTAGGTGTTAATCTGAAAAAGGACTTCAGAAGTGCCTAGTGAGTCATACACTCAGTGAGTGAGACTGCACTCAGTTCCACCAACTGCCAGAAGCTAGCACGGCAATTATTTATGTGTTTAGACTTTTTTCTTATACAAATGAAAGTAGGTAAATGTGCTACAGAATTAGTAGGTGACTACTGAAGCCTTGTTAATTGAACAATAAATTAACCTTGTGGGACCGACACCAAGACCAGGGCTGGACTTTTTTGCCTCTTTGGAGTAAAATACAACACCTGCAGAGGGAGGTAGGCTGTGAGGCCAAGGCACATGCTCGGCTTTGCAGGCTGCTGGCGCGAGGCAGAGGAAGCCCACGCCTGCTCCCAGCAATGCATGCAGCCATCCATGCTCTGAACTCCGCCTAGTGAGACCCCTCATGTTTGTCCTAGTATATCTCCACATGTCAATGTCCCTTACGGTCTTTTCTGCTCTTCATTGACTGCCCCTCCAAATGTGTTATGTAGAGTTGCAAATACTTTGCATGTGTTTATCAGAACAAGCTATAAACAGCTAGAGTGGACTCCCCAGAGGAGGCCATTTGATATAACCATGTTACTTAGGCACACAAATTTCCCGGGAAACAGTAGACACTGTACATTTCTAAGGGTTCAGGATTTGCTGCTCCAGGAAAAGCTTCCTGCCAAGTCTGCAAAGTCCTGTTCCAGACAGCCAGAATTGCATCTGCGAATATCTTTATAGTGCCAGCTCCACTGCTTTAGCTTTCTCAAAACCATGGCCCCGCTGATTTAATGAAATGGTAGTTCCCGTTTAGCATGGCTTACACTCACTGAGTTCATGGGTGTTTCATCTTTTGCTGGTATTACTCTCAGGGAGAATTTTGTTACCTTACCTTCAAAGACAGAAAATCAAGCTGGTTTAGTTTGTTACTAGCATCACAGCATCACTCCTTTGAAGATATCCTTAGTCATTTTAGAGACTGCACTCAATTTCACCAAGCAAACAAGTGAAACCAGTTCTTCCACCTGATGGAAACAGAAATATATTTTTTTTATTTTGCTGCCACAAAAATGTCAGACTTCATCCTTTCACAACCAACACGTACCCATAAACAGTGACTGACTAAATATAGTCAGTCTGGGAACATATGAGATATTTCTGTGTTTGTCACAGAGTTCATGGGACCAAAGCCACTTATTGTCTGCATGGATGTACATCACAGTAACTCAAGGTGACACAAGTAAGAGCTCAGTCAAGAAACTCCAGCTCTGATGAGAATTCAGAAGCTGCAGAAGCAACCTGGAAACCCCTTGAATACCAGCAAAATCAGAGTTCAGGACTTTCATAAAAAGCTCACACATTTCAGTGAAAAAGGTTTTAGAAAAATGAAGTGCATGTCTGAAGGCAGACAAAATAACACAACAGCAATTTCCCTCCAACTTTGGGCCAGCACATATATGCGGTTTAGTTTGAGGCATCCCAGGAGGTTTCCGCAGTGAGTGGCATACTCTACTCCAGCAGCCTGGATGTCAAACAGCTCACTGATCTGCTTCTGAATTACTGCGGTTTTTAGCAGGACACTAAAGATAAACCATTGCTTATTTTGGAACCTCAGAAGCTGACTGAGTGGAGCGTCATGCAGGGACTGGAGCTAACTAAGCCAGGTCTTGATTACACATACAAGGTTAGAGCTCTATCTTCGGTCAAAGTTCATAAATATCAGGGCTGTGGCTGCTTTGCCATTATAGAGGATGAGTTTAACATGCTATAAATGATTATTTAAGATACAATTGTGCAAGTCCATTAGTGCCACATTAATGAAATTCTCCCTATTTTTTCTTTTCATTACAATTATTTGTTCCTCATCTGTAAAACAGTCAGTACAATTGAAAGGCAAAAACTCCCCATGAAACAGCTTCCAGGATCTGTAATAGCCATATTACCTTTACATTAAGGTAGGTTTTACATTTAATTGACTATGTTTCAGTGAGCACAGAGATTTATTGCCCCTTGAAGAAAATACTGACCTCAGCTTTGCCTTAGTCAATAGTTTGTCTTACAGGTCAAGAGAATTTAATGACCTCACAAAAAGTAGATATCTGATTATTATTTACATATGTGCAACTTACAGAAATACATACTCATTTAAAGTGATAAGTTCTCTCATATATAATAAAGTATCTTTGTAGCAGAGACATTTTTTATTAATTCAAGTGTTAACCCAAAATACTTTTGTCAAATACTTCATGGTCCATGCTTCCATCTTGAGGGCTCAAGGCTTGATCTCACTAGAAGAAAATTACAAGAACACCCATGAATGTTCATACTTGTAATGCTTTGATTGCCAGCAGAATACAGAACAAAGGAAATCGGCTTCATCTCCTTTCTGACTCGTCATAATGCCAGATATCCTCTCTCTTATTCATCTCTAAAAACTGTTCTTAATCCTAGATAATTTATAATGAATTTCCAAAATTTTATTTTAATATAATATGTATTTGTAACCTAGTATAGAAACTGTTAGAGCAGATGGATGAATAAATAAGGTCTTCACCTGAGTGCAAGAAAGGCTATACAAACGTCTGTGAGTGACTCTGTGGGTCTTGGCTACATCTGAGCAGTAGATTTTTTCTCCTGTTTTAACTTCTCAGTATAGGTTGGATGGATTCAGAGCAGTGTTTCACAGCAATAAAAAACATTAGTTACACATTGCTATGGGCACTCCATTAGCCTATTCCCTTAACTTGGAAACTCTTATATTAGGACTTGAAATGCAACTAAGTAATCAATATTACCAAAAATACTGAAATTATCTATATAATACTTTCAGAAGATTGTTACTGTTTCAACTTTTCATTGAGAAACATGACTGACTTCCCTAGAGAGACTTCAAAGATTAAAAGAAAGTTACAAAATGTAAAGCCCATGATAATAACTTCTAAGTGGTGGTGCTGACTGCTGCAAGCGATGAGTCTGTGCATGGATACTTGAAATTACATCCTACATCAAAGAAGCTTACATGATGCGTAATGGGTTTTAATGTTAAAAAGTGATCTCCTTTGAGCCTTACAGCTGTTGTAAAGGCACAAAAGTGCAAAGAAATTAACAGATTTCAGGGAGAATAAAATGTAGATTGATTTCTTAATATAGAACGTAAACAACAGAGTTGCATTAGTTGTTTTCTGCAGCAGGACAACTTTTCACATTCTTTCTTATAATACTGACTTTTTCAAACTTGCTGAGAGGGAAAGCTAGTATTTGTGCATTCTTCTTGTGAAACTGAGAAGTCCAGCCATCATGAGTCATAATTTCTTATTTTACTTTTGAAATGTATTCCAACATTTTGAAATCAGAGCCTACCTGAACAAACTTATGTTGAAGACTTATTTCACAGGCAACAGCTGAATTTTATTCATGGGCTTGATCCGGACTGTTTTTATTTAGACAGCTTGTCCCATTTGTCTCATCTGAAGCAGGACAGATTGTTTTAAAGACAAGTAATGGAGAATAAATGGAGTTAAAAGCTTTGAGAAAAGCTCTGCCCTCAGAGAATTATTAGGTTAGTTCTCCTGAGAAACAAGGCTAAAGAAAAAAGGAAATTTGGCAGTTCCTCACAGAAACACTATTAAGATCACAATCACAGACTATTCTTATGCAAGAGATCAGCTTGGCTAAATCTTCTGCTCTTCATTAACCTCAAACACAAAAAGGAAGCATGAAGAAATTGGAAACTAGGTCAGTATATCAGGGACAAGGATAAAAGAACAGTGTAAGTATGTATGGACAAAATTAGAAAAGCCAAGCCATGAAATATGGTACAATCAGAAAAGACCACAAAGAGGAAAAAGAAAACATCTGTAAATACATTATTAGCATGTGGAAAATCCAGTGGAGAGCTGATTCACCACTAAGTGGGATGAAACTCTAGTCACAGATGTTGCCAGAAGGGCGAGAATTGTCTTGTGTTGTTCCACTTCATTGAGGCTCCAGCTTGCAGTAAGATTGCTGATGTGCAGCACTGGTTTAACGATACTTACGTCTTGTAACACTGAATTCCGGCGAGCGTGGCAGGAACAGTGTAAAACAACCCCTCTGCTTGTCAGGCCTGTCTTCTGTTCCAGTCTACTGTCCTTGCAGCAGGAACAGCAGAACAAGAAAAAAAGCAGTTTCAGCTGCTTCAGTTAATGGTTTGACATGTTAATGCGAATGCACCTTCATATGAAGTTAGCTGAGGTACTTGGGGTGCGGAGGTAAAGCATTAGAGTAGCCCTGAGTCCTTACATCCCAGTACTAGTTGTTTTGAAGACATTACACACATTCATATAAACACTCTTAGAAAACTGAGTTTTTATCTGTTCTCTTTGGGAACTTAGGGGAATGGTTGAGTTCTCAAAATACTAGAAAGGGTAAATGTAATGCCTAGTTTAATAAATAGGGAGGCAATGAGGGAGTAGAAGGAAAGAAAGAGACAGAGAAAGAGGAGATAGAACAAGAGAAAGACAGAAACGCAGAATTAAAGACCAACCAGCTCAACTTAAGTTCCTGGAAAAACACTGGGACAAATAATCAAACTGTCTGTAAGCACCTTGAAGATAACAAGGGAAATCAACAACAGCCAACAGGGATTTGTCAAGAACAAAATGTGTCAAATCAATCTAGTTTTCTTTTATGATAAAGGAACAGATCTTGTGGACAGAAGGAAAGCAGGAGATGTAACACAGCTTGACTCTGATGTAGCTTTTGATTCTCATGTGGCATTCTCATTAACAAGTTAGGGAAATCAGGTCTGGAGGAAAATTCTATAGACTGGTGACAAAAAATACTAGAAAACCACAGCTGCGGTTGCCATTCATCTACAGTCTAACTGGAAGGATGTATTTATTGAATTAGGACCTTTGGAAGGGTCTCCTGCATGCAGAAATGTTTGCTATCTTCAGCTATTGCAATTCTGTATGCACTAATATGAGGTTCTGAACTGAAGCAGAATTATTAACTGCAAAATAACACACACAGAACAGCTGGTGTAGTACTGATTCTTTAAGGAAAGATCCATGTTAGTAGACCATAAGCTGAACACAAATCAGTAATGGTGTGCTATTGTGAAAAACTCATATTTCATACTGGGATTTACAAACAGGAGTGCAGGCTGCAAAGCATGGATTAGTCTTTCCACCCTGCTCAGCATTGGCTAGGACTACTTGGATTAATATATCTGGTCTAAGGCACTTGAGATGGGTTTGCAGCAAGTTCAGAGGTGAGCAGCAAGGTTCACTACAAGGTACAGCCTGCTAGGAAACTCTGAAGGAAACAGAGTTGCTCAGAATTAAGAGAAGTCTGAGGAGAGATATGATAATAATCTTCAAATATGAAAACATGTTGAAAAGAAAAAGGAAATAACTTGTTCTCCTTATTCAGTGCAGAGAGAATTTTAGGTAATGGGTTTGCAGCAGTACAGATCTTATACAGCCCTTGGGAAGAAACTTCTAAATCTCAGGGACAGTTAAGTCCCGTGCAGGGAGGATGTGCAACTGCCCTTATTTTCTATGAATGTCAGCAGTGACGTAGGTTTAGTAGATCCCACCTTGGACTAGATGACCTGTGAGAGTCCTTTCTACATCTCTGTCTCCATGAGGAGAGTACATCTGAAGTGGGGCTGAAAGCCAAAATAAATCAGGGGGAAACTGAACATCAATCCTCATGACAGGAGATGCAGAGAGGCTTCTTTACGTTCCAAGTTTCTATAAAAGAACAGAATAGAAAAAGCAGACTATGTGCTGGGATAAATATGGGCAGTTTGTATTGACACTGACAGGGAATTGCAGACCAGAAGTTTCAGTAAATATTTCTATGTATGTATTACATATCTCTATATAGACATATATGAAATAAATTTAAGGTCATACATTTTAGTACTGTATTGCTATATGTTGATAAATTACAATTAAAAATATTCTTTGCATAATATTGTCATTTATGTAATGCATTATATATATTAATTTTTAATAATTTCATTTTTCTAATGATGGTGTACCTACCAGTGGGCGGTATGAACAGACAGCTAGGAAAATTTTTTTTCTCAGATATACAAGTATGAGTCTGAGTTTAGTAGCACTTGATGCAAAATTTAGTTTGAATGTTGTATAAAATACATTTTGTGCAATTTGTTTAGCTCCATTTTTAATTTTCAATATTCTTTATTGTCAAAGAAATAAGAATGTTTTGCTGTCAGAAGCTAAGGTTTTCAGGTTTTGTATTGATTCTTTTAAAGTGACTGAAATGTTTATATGTGTGTGATTGCACTGTCCAGTCTTTAGCTTAGACACTTTAGTAGATTCTATTTCTGAATAGCATTAATTCCTTGCATTTGTAATGATCAGAGCCAAGGTGCTGCTATGTCCATGATGCCTACACCTTAAACACTCATATTAACTTCAGATGCAAAACTCTCTTAAAAAAGCTGTCTGAAGCCAACTTTTAATAAATTTTATTGCTGGTTTAAGAAACATATGTCAGTCTACAAGGTTATATACTTTCCATCTGCAACGATTTGATTTCTGGACAGAGGTAAAATAATTTCCTCTTGCTGACAATCTTATCAGCAGTAGCTTTTAACAACTAGGTAATTTAGGATAGCAGAAATTTCACTGAACTTTTGTTGGCAATGAGTATATCTTGTGATCTACTGTAACTTTTCCTACATATAAAACTGACCCCTAACCAGTAAATATCACATTCTTTTCTGTCATCTTTATTTTTTCTTGCTTGTCCTTTTTTTGTGTGAACTTTTAAGAGAAATCCTGGGATGGACATGCTAAAATTGCATATCTACAGTGGATGAAGATCTCTTTAATTTTGCTTCAGAGGGGCTGTCAATGCCTTCTGTAGTGCAACTTTAATTATTTATTTCAGAAAATACCACCTATCTGTTCTGAAACTAGTACATTTATTTTTTGTAACTCATAAAACAAAGAACTGGAGGAACCCATCACAATACATATTTCTTTCAGGATACAGTTTGCACAATTTTTTTGGCATCTGTACCAGAGCTAGATTCAAAATTTCGTGCTCCTGACAGTCCTTAGCCACAGCTACCACCTTCATCACACAGTTTGCTGATACCTTTACTGTGCTCTAACTATTTGAAGGGCTTGATTTGTAAATCTGAGCTCTGAAATATCCTGGATTACAAGTAAAAGAGTGAAAACAACTGATTTGGGGCCACACAAATTCCTGTGCTATATTGGTAAGACAATTTCACTGTACTGGTCAGTAAAAGTTATGTGTTCACTCATTCTTTAACCTTCTGTCTGGTGTGCTGGCTTCCAAATGGTATTACAAATAGACCTTCAGACCTTCACCTTGCTAGAAAGAAAAGGACTTTGGACTAAGTAGTTTTCAGCCTATGACAAATCATATAAGATAAGCAAGAAAAAGCTGTTGGTTTTGTGGGGTTTTTTTGTGTGGTTTTTTTTTTTTTTTTTTGAGATGGGTTGGTTTTCTGTTAATATGAGCCCAGCAGCTCCCCTTCAGTCTCTCTCTTCCATCTGTGTGGAGCTAACCACAGGTGATTCCATCATGAAGCAAACAATACATTTTTTGTTTTGCACCCAGTATTTGAGCAAGGTGCCAGGGCAGCTGTTTGCTGAGAAATAGATAAACTAACATTAGCAAACATAAGAAACACAATAGAACAACAGTTTTTCTTCTATTTTTAGGAAACAGGTGTTGCATTTAAGCTTCCTAATCACCTCAGTGAAAGTAAATTTATAGGTGATACCGCTTTTTCTTTTCCTGTTTCCCAGAAGCCAACCTTAAAATTTCATATTCAGCTACAGCCTGTATATTGAAATACTGGGAAGATGCACATTAACATCAGTGAGTACGCGGGTGGACAGATTCAGTACATCGATTATTTGATTTGTCGGTTGGGTGGAAGAAGTTCACTTCTGTACTTTACTACACAAGTCTGTTGAAGACGTAACCGAAAGGTCTTTGCAATGTGACTCAGTTGCAGCGTGTTGGAAAGGATAACAGAGACCAAATGAGACATCATACCACATTATACAATATTGACCAGAGTACTAATGTTTTGTGGTAGACTATGTACTACCATGGAAACTTGAAAGGTCTTATTTTCCTGCTTGGCAGTAATGCTGACTCACCGAGTTGGTCTAAACAAGTAATTTAAGCTTCTTTGACTCTCAGTTTTGCTATTTGCAAAGGTTGTGGGGTTTTGTAACAGAAATTGAGAGCTACAGACTAATGAAGGAACTTTATCAGCACAAATAGTGTTAGTATTAACTATCTAACTGAAATTATATACAAACATTGAGTATGTACCACCATCTGCTTTCTAGGACAACTATAACACTTCTTTTCAGTTTCTCTTTTCTCAAGATGTTATCATTACAGTCTAAGAAAGCAAACGTTTAAAGATACTGGTATCAAGTCAGAAGCATCTGACTGAGCTTTAAAATGTATTGCAGTGAAAGATGACAGAGCTACAAGCTGATGTTGAATGACTTCAAATAAACGAACTATAAAATATATTATTGACTTTTCTTGCGATGCTTCCTGCCATTACATTTTTTTGCTCCCACTACAAAATAAAATCCTTTATTCCTATATCAATTTCTCTCAAGGGAGGACAATGAGGCTTGGTGTCAACAATACAGTAAATCTGGTTTAAGGGAACCTAGTACTAGATTACAGCCACGCTGGCCACACTACAGCTCTGATTTAGTGTATCAGTCTGGCAGTTCAGACTTCATCCTGAATTTCTGGCAGGCTTTGTCCTGCATCAGGTGTTTTTCATTCTTTAGTATAAAAGACACATTATATATTTTGCCTAATCTAACTGCAAGGTTGGCATATGCTAGCCTTATTTTAGACTACTGTTATACTAGGAAGTGATGTAGTAATACAAAAACCTGGTGATAATAATTATGGAACCACAATCTGATAGATGTTTAACCATGTCACACTAGAGAAGGGTGGTCAGGTGTTACAGAGGTATATTAAGTTTAAATGGAAAAAGGTCAGTTTCTTGCCACCTGCATTTTACCGCTGTTTATAATTCACTGCAGATAAAGGTTACTTCTAAGGTTTATGCTATTTATTTACTTATTTGGGATCTAATTTCATCCCTGTTGAAATCAAGAGAAACATTCCTATGAATGAATCAATGCATCAAGCATTTTGCCTCTGCAGACTTCTTTTATTTCTGTCACATACATTTAAGCTGCTCTAATACATTGAAAAATATGGCCAGAGCAGAGGTCAGGTGCCTATTCAACACTGTAGTCCAGAAAGCCCTTACTCAGCCACTTACCCTAATAAGGGGCATCTCAATTTGACCTGAAAGTTCTCCAAGTGCTTTTGTAGATGCCTGGGATGACCCTGTAGTAAGCTGCTGTGTTTCTATTTCTTGCCTCCATCTGATCCAGGTCCAGAAATGAAGCAGAGCGGCACACAGGTTCCCAGCTGGGGCCTCCTGAGTTCAAAGCAGTCCTGACACACTGACCAGAGGAAGTTGTGGCTGCCTCATCTGAGGGCACCAGGGACACATCAACAGGATTGTCTGTTATCTGCCACAAAACTCACAAAATATTAAAGTATCGGCTAGAAGGAGTACTCCCCTATCACATTGATAGGACGAGGGGCAATGGGCATGAACAGCAGCACAGGAAGGTCCACCTCAACATGAGGAACAACTTCTTTACTGTGAGAGTGACAGAGCACTGGAACAGGCTGCCCAGAGAGGTTGGTGAGTCTCCTTCTCTGGAGACCTTCAAAACCCGACTGGACACGTTCCTGTGCAACCTGCCCCAGGTGACTGTGCCTTGGCAGGGGGGTTGGACCAGATGATCTTCAGAGGTCCCTTCCAACCCCCACCATTCTGTGATTCTGTGATGGCAAAGGAGTGTCTTAGAAGGAGTGCAATGTCAGGTGGTATTAATGACACGGCTTACATCCTCTGCAGGTGTCCCAGGCAATTTGCGTTTTGCAGTCACAGGAAAGGTCCTCTGATACCCCAGTCTGATATCTGACTAATCCACCTGTGACATGCTAAGGTAAGTCTTCATGTTTTGGTAACTTTAAAGGGAAGCCATACAATTCTGGATGATGTTGATCAGATCCAGAACTAGTCTAAGGAGCTCACCATACATTACTGGCAAGTGGAAAGAGATAAAAAATGAACTCTTAACTGTACCACCATGAGCTTCCTTATTCTCATGTATTCCAGTTATTTGGGGTGGAACAGAGGGTGGGATATGCAGGATAAGTGTCTGATTTCTTGAAAATTTGTCACCATATGTCCTAAGAACCGAGCCTTGGGTTAAAAAGTTAGTGTTCTGCATATAAAATGAAAAACAATAGAAAATCTGGAAGTTTTCTTTGTAAGTATAGATGAAAATATAAGAGACCAAGGGAATACAATCTTTACAATTGACTGCTTAGGACACAACGGAAATTAAACTGGGAATTATTTAATAGCTGTGAGACATGCAATAAAATATTTGTCAAACAAAAGTGTATGTCATTTTTATGAAGATTTCCACCAGTGAGTATCAGTTGTTTCATAATATATATCATACCTCACTAGCTTATTAGTTTGCTTTTATGAACACATCTTCCCAAAAGAAGTAGATTTTTTCTTCTTTTTTATTATTGTTTTATTACAATTCATAATGAAATACCTGGAGATGGAAACTTTGAAGATGAAAAGCATGTTTACTTTAAATCATGTTATATTGAGTTCTATTTGTATAAAATTATTGAATAATTTTCTTGGTTTATGTATTTGCATCTTTTTGATATAGTGAAAGTTTGTACAAATTTGTTATCCAACGTAATAAAAGTCAAATAATTCAAAAGTGGAATATATTCTTTCTTTGTTGACCTAACAAACAAATTCACACATTGTTCGTGCCTATAGTGCAGTATAATCTCGACATAGACAAAGCAGCTCAGCTGTCTGCAGCGGCTCCTGGTAACAAAACAGCCATGGCAACACAAAATTTGTTGGGGTAGCTCATCCCACTTCTCAGTCTCTGTTACTTCTTTAGAAATGGTACTTCTTCAGCTGGTTTAAGAAATCTTCCCCGTTCATTCCTCCTTTATGTGCAGATGATTGTGCATCCACAGGACATACTGGATCTGGCTGGCTGAAAAAGTGTCCTAGGAAAGAAGGGGCGGGGAGAACAAATTTTTTTTCAGATGGAAAATATTTAATATCCTGTTCTTTGATTGTATCTTTGAAGTGCAGGTAGTAGCAAGAGGTCAGGAGTGAGCAGCCAGGCTGATACCTGCGTGAGGCATCCCCACTGCTGAGGCAGACCTGGGTAACCGCTCTCGCTGTGGCTGGAGATGCAGCTCCAGCAGTATTATCTTTAATGGCATAGCTGAGCCCGTGTTCCTAACTGAAATGACCACTGAAAAAGGCTTTCCGAACACCCCTCTTTTGGTGGGGTTATTTTGAAATGACTTTGTTTAAATGATTTGGTTTATAATACAACTATTGCAAACAGAGCCTACCAAGACAGAGAGGACAGGCAGAAATCAGCAAGTAGGGTCAGTTCTGGGCTGTGCTATTAGAGAAGAAGTTGTTTTGAGCTACATCCAGAAGATGTAAACTAGTGTTTGTAGCTCCCCAAACCGAGTCTGGTTTTGTACTTTAAACCCTAAATTCTGGAATCAGAACTGTTTGTGGAGAGCAGTTAAGACTCTGATTCTTAACCCTCAGTCATCCAGGTATTTCACAGGCGATCACTGATATGTTCTAGCACACATGCAGACCAAGAATCATTCCGGATTCCACAGTAGGGTAAATTTGGCCCTAATGATGTAGATTTCCCTAC
>NW_010556834.1:15576-42480 GCF_000687285.1 Phaethon lepturus
AGAAAAACATCTCCTAAGGTGATTTGATGCTGAGCTTTATTAGATACTAACGCAACCTGACGCAGTCTCTCTTTCGTTCATAGGCATGTAAGAAACACAAATGCATACAAACATACTAGCACAGGAAAATGAATACCATGAAAAGAGGAGGATACAGGAGAACCATCTAGGTAAGGGGGTGAAAAAAACCCAAAGAACAGTTTACATGTAGTTCTCTTAGGAAGACATTCAGATCACTTCACCTGTATTGAGACACTAGTCTTAAGGAGCCTCCGGGTGAACTCTGACTGTTTTGGAGGCTGCTATTCCCAGCTGATATCCTGCCTCTCTGCTAGAAGAGCCTCTTGCCACGCATGACACAGCTGGCAGAAATGAACATATGCCCAGATCGCAGCACCGTCATTTGCAGCCCGGCATACTACTTTGAACTGACTCCAGTTTGGTTTTGTTTCTGTACGCCAGGCTGAGCTCCGCAGCAGCCAGCTGCAGGGAAGCTGCTGTGCGTTGGCTGCTACCCAGTACCCAACCAGGGCAGTACGTCTGGGAGAAGCAGGTGGATAGCAGGGCGTCAGGAACTGCCCCGGGAGCCTTGGAAATACTCAGATGATCCCATCTGGAGGTACCCGGACTAGAACTCATTTTTAGATCTATTCATCCCTATTAAAGGTATTGACACTAATTTCATTAAAACAGAAGATGAGTTCTGTATTTTTTTTCATCAATTTCATATCCCACCTCACATTCCTTTACCAGCTTTCTTCAGTCCTTTGATTTCCCTGTCACTGCCTTCCTGCTCACTCTTCCTTTCTCCTTACGCTTTAGAAGTTACCTATCCAAGCAGTTGAACAGGACATCCCCATGTTCACATGAGATAGGTTTGTAAGTACAAGGTCTGTGAATGTAAAGGGGGCAAATAGCATCCTAGTCAAGGCACAGCTGGCAAGGAAAAAAAGGCTACAGAAAATATATGTGCTTGCCATGCAAAGATGCATAGCTACTTTAAGACAACAGGTTCAGTCAGCATATTTCAGCAGACTTGGGCTATTGCAGTTCACTGTTTGCATATTTTGTATCAAGTGACCTGCCAAATGTCATGAAGAGGTGAACAGGGAATAGAGAAATCAGTCAAGGTGATGGATGAGCTGCAGACTTGATTATTTATTCAAATTATTCCCACAACGGTTGAGTCTTGCTGATTGCAGACAGCATTTTGTCACAATCATTAGGAAAGGGCAAAGGTGACGGGAATTTAATGGCCAAATTAGAGTTATTGAACAGTGCCAAGTATGACAATATTTTTAAAATCCGAAGCAGAAGACTGTCTTTATCAGTGACCAGCAACATTCAGAGCTTTTTTCTCTAAACTGCCTGGTTTTTTTTTCTCTTGAAAGTGCGTACGCAACTCCAAAGGCATTCCAGAGTGTTTCTTCAGTAGCTCCCAGTTTCCCTTCAGGCTCCTTCTCTTAAAAGAAACATGGATTCTCACAATGTCTCACCCTTGAAATATTTGAAAAAAACTTCAAAAATATCTTTGCACCCTCCTCTCTTTCCTTGTTACGCTAGTCGTCACGTCAGTGGGAGGGAAGCAGCAAGGAGAAGGCAGCACAGCAGGCTGATGCTGAAAGGTGACCCACTGCAGCCCAGGTCAGTGCTCCCCTTGGCTTCAAGGGAGCCAAGATTTCCTACGAAGACTCCAACACGTTTCTACAAAATCATACGCATCTTTTTCATCTGTAACAAGACTGCAGCTGTGTTTGATATGAAGAGAGACGAGAATGTGGAGGGCACAGGGACTGTGAAAAGGACACCTTTTTTCCAAGTATCCTAGTTTTTCTCCTTTTTTTTCCCTCCAGAAACACAGTTGTTTAGGTCAGCATTGTATTAAGCATGCTAATACACCCCTTTGATTGATGATAACCAACTCATACTTGCACTCCTCATACAAATGAAGTGTATACTCTATTATAGAGAACAATACAAATGCTTCTTGACTGGTAAGAATTCAGTTGCTTAAAAAATAACTTTCCACTTTGAAAGAAAAATAGTATCAGCCCAGTCCATAGACTCTTTCAACAGCATCAGCCTGCAAGAAGTTCAGAGGTATTGAAATGTCATCATCTATGATGACATTAACATAAAATGTTGATAAGAATTTAAAAAATAGTTTTTACACATTATAAAATATATTCAGTGAGTTTTCAGACAAATTAATATAATACATGTTAATGGGATTTAGCCAAGAAGTTTAAAATGTTATAACATTAGGAAGACCTCAAAACATATTAGTAATTTGCTTACTTTCAGATATTGTGGTAAAAAAGCCAAAGGAAAAGGATATGCAGAATAGAAATACAGCAAGAAGAGAAAGAGAACAATTTCTAATCATAGATATGTTCAGTCCCATTGAGTAACAAATCTAGGAGTGCAGCAGACTAGACAGTAGACTGAATTATGATAAAAAAGTTTCTCCTGTCATAAATAATTTATAGAAAATTTCCATTTTCATCCATCTTTTAAAATGACTCAAGTAAATATTTAGTTTTGATTAAACACAAAAATGTTTTAAATAAATAGCTTGATTATTGAAAACCTGCATTTAAATATCAAAAGATTGGATGCAAGTTCACACTTTTGTAAAAACTTTTGTGGTGGTAATTATAAAATGCATGATTCTTTTTTTTTTTATTTAAGAAGATTATACAGTTAAACTTAGATTCATCCCACCTAAATTTAGGCACTTAACTGAAACACCTTAAGATAGGACAGTTGTTCTCCTGACTTCACTCTGCAGGCAGGTGTTTATGGAGGGTCATTTGAAACTATGCTTGGCATCAATTTAGTTTGTTGTGTGGCAGGTTGAATTTGGACTTTTGGAATTTCTGCTATGATCCAAGAGTTCATAATGTAAAAATGAATGATAAGAAAAATGTACTTGTGTATATTCATTGATCAGAGAATTATTGCAAGTTGCTAGAGTTGTGCAGCTGAAAAACATGACATCAGGGTCCATAAACTGAAGCATTCACAGCACAGTTCAGAGGAACTGCTGGTACTATCATAGAATCACAGAATAGTTTGGGTTGGAAGGGACCTTTAAAGGTCATCTAGTCCAACCCCTTAACTATCAGAACTCTTGTCCAGTTGAGAAGGCGTACTGCATAAAAATCTCACCAGTCAGAAAAGATAAATTCAAAGTGAAAGATCTATTGAGAAGTGCCCCTTGCATTATCACGAGTGGCCTTTCTTATGAGAGCACCCAAAACACTTTGGGCTTTTCTTCTTAAAAAACAAGGCTGAAGCTTCATTTTATAAGCTTATCAGGTTTACTGCCTGTGGGTCAAAAATACTAAAACAAACTATGTGTACAAGAACAACTGGAAACAATTAATCCAATTCTATATTTAGGCTTCAAATTGGAGATTTCTAATTCTGAGAGAAGTGAGATTCTGTAGCTGTTTTCCAAAGGCATTTTGAAGATAAAAAACTTATTGCATTCATGATGCAGTTTGCAAAAGACACTGCAGAATGTAGTAGGCAGAAGGCACGAGATTGGTAACCCACTCTGTAGGATCCCTGTTTCCAAGAAAATCCACCTTTAATGATGCATTCTATGATGCAAAAATTTACTAGATTAGACCTTGCAGACCAATTTAAAGCAGTGAAATTCCATACCATCCCCAAAATTACCAGTAGGACAAGTTTTCTACGAAAGGAGACTCATCTAGAATGTTCCAAAGCTACTATGCTTCAGGAGGAAGGAGATTGATTTTCAACTTCAGCTTGCCACTCTCTCCCCTTGATCCCAGGCTCTTTATTTTGAACTGACTTACAGAGAGAAATTATAGTTCAAACCAGTCCTTATACAGAACATAAAATATTAACCAGGTTCCTTATTTGGTTCTTCTCTGTGCCGTCTCAAAGGCCTCCAGCTCCTTGCTTGGCTGGTCTTTAAATAGTGTATGGTAATGACTTCGATAAATTGCACTTTATGTGGACAGGAGTGGGATCGGTCCAAACATTAGTTAACATCCTCTATCTCTCTGATATATAAAGTAAACTCCATTTTCTACTAAAAAATAGCATTAACATTTTACAGAAAAGTGGTCAGGTTATTTTCAGGTTTGTCTCTAAAATTTGTTTCCAATTCCAATGATAAAAGCCATCATAGGGATTGAAAAGGCTCCTGCAGAGCTCTTGGTGGTTATGCTCTTTGCAAGGTGTAGAAGTAAAGAGGTACAATGAATACTGAGGGTGAGAAGACTTCAGGTTCCATGTCCTTCATTATGACATGTTTTATGAGCTTTTCATTCTCACAGACAATCTTAGCAACACAACAAAGAAAGCTCAGAGAATATCGATTTGCATTACGTTCAGTAGGGCTGCTGACTGGAAGTCAAGTCACTGAAGAATCAGGTTTGGCAAGCTAAATCTTGATAAGATTTGAAGTAAAACACTAGCTGTTCATTCATTGCCTTTTGTTGGCTAATCAAAGGCAGAGAAATATCACACTACTGTGAAGCCTTATTTTGTAAGCCGTAGGGGAGCATCTAAACATGACAGCATGTAGCAATAATTGTCTAAATTATGTACAGCTTGTAAATACTACAGCTCCTTGTACTGCACTGATGGGATTCAGCATACTTGCATTATTGACTGTGTTAAGTATTATATTTAGTTAGGAAACAAGCAAAATTCACGTATGCTGATGAACTCTTATTATGTCAGATTCCACTGTGAGAGTCTAAATTCAACTTCCTGCATAATTTCAGGAAAATACACAGCCAAATAACTTGAATGCCAATAGTAAATAAAACAAAGAATAAACCGTGAAAGGAAAATATCACCTGCAGTAAAAATGACAACTGTTATTTTGTAAAGTCGATTATTTAACTACCTCTGTATCACACATCACATGAATGAGAATGGATTTCCAGTGTTCAAGCATGGTGAGGAAAATATCCAATGCAGACATTTGTTGGCTTCTGCTGCAAACCACTAAAATAGAAACACAAAACTAAGCAGAGAAGTTGAACTGCTGGTAAGCTGCCTTTGCCTCTCCATGCCCTTACCCGAAGATACACATATTTGAGAGCTTACTTGCATCATACCTGTTCAGCTGTGTTTCAGCAATAACAGCATTCTGTTACAATATAATAATACAAGAAGATTAAAGCCTGCTGAGCTGTTTTTGCTAATGAGGCTTTTATTGTGAGTAATGACCTGTTTCCCTTTCCTGTTCCACTTTTCTTATCTCTTGTAAAAAGTATTGTATTATTGATAGGATTGCCTCTACAAGAAAATAAATTCTATTTAGTAGGAGGTATTGTTTATTTAGCCCATTTTAAAACAATCTCCGAAATGTGAGTTTTAGATACATGGTTCAAATTCTTATGTATTATACTAACAGAGATCAAAGAGAACTCAACCAAGATCCATGAAAAATCTTGAGATTTATCCTAAAAAATATATGTCTTGGATTTTCCCAGACAATTTACCTCAGCTGCCCACTCTACCAACCACTTCATTTCCTAAGTGTTATTTGTCCATTTAAGTTTAGTGACAGCACCATTTGGACCTTTCATTCAGTTCTGAAAAATGTGCAAGGACCAGGATAAATGCTAATCTGGAAGGTTTGACAATAAGAAGATAATGCTTGCTACACTTTTAGAAAGCCATTATCAGTTGCACCAGAAAGAACAAGAAGAATTTGCAGTGATCAGTATTTAATCTGGGGTTTTTTAAATTGTTTTTGTTTATCTTTTTTTAATGTGTATGTTCAAAAATCAATTCTGAACCCCTTCTAAGTTGGCAACAATTAATAGATACAACTTAGCTGTCACACATTTGGTTACTAGCGAATTGTTTATTTCAGTCATCTCTCATTTGTGGTACATGATTGGTACTTGTCAGTTGATAATCTTAAAATGTTTGCAGATCATAAGCCTCTGAAAAAAAAACAACAAATAACAAATATTCTACAGATGTATGTTTTTGCATTTATGTCAAAATTCATTAAAATTTCTGGATGCATGAGCCCTAATCTGAAGAATCTATTGGTTCTCTTGCTACAGAAAACTTTTAACACTGGCTGCTAACCAAATTTATTTATATGAAAGATGGTATTTGTAAATTACTGTATTTCTCAACCAGTTCTACTCAGTACATACTAACACTGAATTGTATATGAGAAAAAGTGTGAATTTACACTGCAATTTTGTACAAATATCTGGTCAGATGATACAGAGAAGACAGAATCAGACTCTTCTCAGAGGTACACAGCAATGGGACAAGAGGCAAAGGACACATGTTGGAGCACTGGAAATATCAACTGCGTATCAGGATTATTTTTTTAACCATTGGGATGGTAAAATACAGGAACAGAACATACAGAAACTTTATGGCATCTCCATCTTCAGATGCATTCAAGGCTCAGCTACATAAATTGATATGTTTAGACCTGCTCTGAGCAGGGGTTTAGGCCAGTTGACTTCATGAGGTCCAGTCCAGCCTGAACTATTCTGTGATCTTATGTTCACTCCAAAAACTTTTAGGACTCATTTCCTTTGCACAAGTACCTATTTGAACAAAACTCATAAAAAGGTAGTTATCTCTAAATGTTTTCCCCCATCAAACTGGGTTGAAATTATCCAAGAGGCTGTGCACAGACTTTCAGAGACAGTGACTGAGTAAATCATGTTCCACAGAAAACCAAGCAAAATATGTCTTTAATTAAATGTTGGCATATAGTTCTTTAGAATAGCCCCATCCAGGTTATATTTAACTTTCTTCTATCTGAAAAAGTAAAAGATTCAGAGAACAAAGCATCATTGTTAAGAACATTAATTTTGGACTCTGTTAACCAGGCCCCAATCAAAGCTTTCTTTGTTAGGTAGTGAAACCTTTTCATTCTCTTGCAAAGCCAAAACACTGTGGAAACAAAGACTGCACATAAGGGGATAAGGAGACCAAAACCCAGCTACTTGCTCAGCGCAGCTCCAGAAACAACTACAGATCAGATTCACAGCTGCTGTCAATCAGACCAGGTCATCTAACCATCAGATGAGCATCTGGTGCATACACAAAGTTAAACAATAAAACCTGTTTACAGAGGAGAAGAATTAATATGGCAGCTTGAAAACACAGTGCTTCACACATTTTGGCAAAACTTCTTTGTGAGGTATATACTTCATCATGGTCTTAACCCTGGAAGGTGTTGTACAGTAGAGCATACTTTTGGCCATGGTAGGTCAGATAACCCTTTCATACAGGTATTCCAGGGCTTGACGCCTCAGCCTCTGCTTCGCCATGCTTGGAAGACATCACACATCATCAAGATGGGTGTCACCATGAATGTGTTTCAGCCTGGATCCTGCAGCAGAGACCACACGAGAGGTTCAGGCTGCACAGCAAAAGGTTTGTTGTCAGAGCAGTGGGACACATCCCCCATCACCAGGGCGCGGCTGCTCCAGGTCACACAATAGATACCCTCCAGTGGTTTGATGGTGGTTTGTACACGCATTTAATTACTCTGGCAGGCCAGATCTGCTGTGTGGCAGGCTGTTGGTTACCTTAGCTTCATAGACAGAAGAGTGTTACTTTCAGTGTCAGGCTTCTGGTAAGACAAGTATTCAAGAGGAGGCAAAAGGCCAAATCTGTCTTTTTTTGGTTTTCTTTCCAGTCAGACTACTTACACAGTCTAAAAAGCAATTTTATATTATTAACAATACTGAAATCTAAAAAATCCCCATAGGTAGGCCTCCTTGCATGATAAGATAAACCACAGAGGGCAATTCCATTTACATTTCAAAAGTAAATTTCATTCAGTATTAGAAGAAGCTGAATAAACCAATTATTTTTAAATTACTCATGAAAATCTAATTGTATAAAAATATCCATTTTGGATGAAAGGCAAGCTGACCTGGAATATAAAACATCCAAGTTTATGAGCCTGCTCTTCTGAATGCATGGAAGTCTTCATAATTTAATGTGAATTAAGTAAAGCAGAACACGAACATACACACCTCCATCAGCTGTCCAGTATGGAGCTCACAGGTGAGGAGACCATTAGCTGGACCTAAGAAAGTAAGTCAGCAACCCTTATAATTCTTATAACTCTTCACTTGTTTCTTTCTTCCTGCCCCTTGTAACCACTCAAGCAATACTTTCCTAGACCCTCTCTCTCCCAGAAACTTCACTCAACATTTCATTAAAAATCTTTGAGAAAGTTTTTGCCACCATGAGGGCTAGAAATTAAATTTAAAAAACCAAAGAAAACAGGGATCTTTGTGCAGTAAAATGGCTCCAGTTATGCTGCCGCTGAGTGCTGCTGTGCTGGACATGCTAAAACTTGAATATGAACTGGAGTCAAAGGCAGCCAAGTGCTATGCCACAACTGATATCGTTAAACGCGTTTTTCTCAATCCTTTTGTCAGCAGAATGCAGGACGGTTTGCTTTCACTTGGACGGGCACCTAGTACATCTGGAATCGACTGCACCAGGGATGGAAACATGGTCCTACCATTTGCCATGGGCTGATGTAGACTGTAATGGAACAGGGTGAATATCCGGAACACCTGCAATACATTGATGACATCATTGTGTGGGGCAACACAGCAGAAAAATCTTTTGAGAAAGGGAAGAAAACAGTCCAAATCCTCCTGAAAGTTGGTTTTGCCATAAAACAAAATAAGGTCAAGGGACCTGCACAGGAGATCCAGTTTTTGGGAAGAAAATGGCAAGATAGATGTCATCAGATCTGAATGGATGTGATCAACAAAATAACAGCTATGTCTCCACCAACTAGCAAAAAGGAAACACAAACTTTCTTAGGTGTTGTGGGTTTTTGGAGAATGCATATTCCAAATTACAGTCTGATTGTAAGCCCTCTTTATCAAGTGACCCGGAAGAAGAACGATTTTAAATGGGGCCCTGAGCAATGACAAGCCTTCGAACAGATTAAACAGGAAATAGTTTATGCAGTAACATTTGGGCTGGTCCAGGCAGGACAAGGTGTTAAAAATGTGCTCTACACCGCAGCCAGGGAGAATGGCCCTACCTGAGTCTCTGGGAGAAAGCACCAGGGGAGACTCGAGGTCAACCCTTAGGGTTTTGGAGTCAGGGATACAGAGGACCTGAGGCCCGCTATACTCCAACTGAAAAGGAGATATTGGCAGCCTATGAAGGAGTTCAAGCTGCTTCGGATGTGGTTAGTACTGAAGCACAGCTCCTCCTGGCACCCTGACTGCCGGTGTTGGGCTGGATGTTCAAAGGGAGGGTCCCCTCTAACATCATGCGACTGATGCTACGTGGAGTAAGCGGGTCGCATTGATAACGCAACAAGCTCACATAGGAAACCCCGGCTGCCTGGGAACCCTGCAAGTGATCACGGACTGGCCAGAAGGCTGAAACGTCAGAGTGTCTCTAGAGGACGTGACTTGTGCTGAAGAGGCCCCGCTGTATAATAAACTACCAGTAAATGAAAAGCAATATGCCCTGTTCACTAATGGGTCCTGTCGTATTGTAGGCAAACATCAAAGGTGGAAAGCTGCTGTGTGGAGTCCTGCATGACGAGTTGCAGAAGCTGCTAAAGGACTAGGTTAATTGAGTCAGTTTGCAGAGGTGAAAGCCATCCAGCTGGCTTTATATGTTGCAGAACAAGGAAAATGACCAGTGTTTTATCTCTATACTGACTCATGAATGGTGGCAAATACTCTGAGGGGGTGGCTACAGCAATGGAATCAGATTAATTGGCAGCACAGAGGTAAATGCATCTGGGTTGCTGAATTACGGCATGATATTTCTGCCTGGGTAGAGAACCTGATTGTAAAAGTATGTCATGTAGATGCCCATGTACCCAAGAGTCTGGCCACAGAAGAACATCAAAACAACCAGCAGGTGGATCAGGCTGCTAGAATTGAAATAGCTCAGGTGGATCTAGACTGGCAACATAAGGGTGAATTATTTATAGCTCAGTGGATCCATGACACCTCAGGCCATCAAAGAAGAGATGAAATATATTGATGGGCTCGTGATTGAGGGGTGGACTATATCACACTCCCAGAACCTCACCAAGGCAAGTGCCAAGTGCTTACAATGGTGGAAGCAACCACTGGATGGCTGGGAACATATCCCATGACCCATGTCACCACTGGAGCACTATCCTGGGCCTTGAAAAGGCAACATGGCAGCGCAGAAAGAATTGAGTCAGACAATGGGACTCATTTCTGAAACAACTTCGTAGACCCTGAACCAAAGAGCACGGCATTGAGTGGGTATATCACATCCCCCGTCATGCAGCAGCCTCCAGGAAAATTGAACAATACTGTTAAAGACTACACTGAGAGCAATGTGTGGTGGGACCTTCAAACACTGGGATACATATTTAACAAAAGTCACCTGCTTAGTCAACACTAGGGGATCTACCAATCAATCTGGTCCTGCTCAGTCAAAACTTTTACATATTGTAGAAGGGGATAAAATCCCTGTAGTGCACACAAAACATATGCTGAGGAAGACAGTGTGGGTTACTTCTTCCTTGGGCAAAGGCAAACCCATTAATGGGATTGCCCTTGCCCAGGGACCTGGGTGCACTTGGTGGGTGATGCGAAAGGATGGGGAAGTCTGATGTGTACCTCAAGAGGATTTGATTTTGGGTGAGAATAGCCAATGATTTGAATTACATGATGTTAATTGCTACATAATACAGTACGTCATCAATACTATGGTTGGTATACGCCGTATCAACAATATTATAGTAAGAATCATCCAGATTAATGAGGAATGGACTTTAATGAAACTGACCAAAGTGCAGCAGTGATGGAACAAGAACCGGCTTCAGCACCTTGCACCCAGCAACCTCCTTGAGATCAATATCTTCAACCCACAGACCGTGGGCATGGGCCACACCAGATACACTGGCTGCAAGCTCCAGATGTAGTATGCAACAATCCAACACCACACACCACCTCCCCTGCCTTGAGAGACTGTTATGACAGATGGAGCCCAAAGTCATGGGCCAAATGAACTCAACACATATTTTAGAGCAGTGGCCCATAGACTAAGGGAATGATTCGTGTGTGTGCATATCAAAAGACAGGAAAAGTGATGATTAATTGGGATGTATTGGAAGGTGTAGGACTTTGGCATGACATAGATGGTATAGAATAAGGGGTGGATACTGTCCTGGTTTTGGCTGGGATAGAGTTAATTTTCTTCCTATTAGCTGTTATAGTGCTGTGGTTTAGATTTAGTGTGAGAATAATGTTGATAACACACTGATGTTTTTAGTTGTGGCTAAGTAGCTGTAGTGTTTATGGTCAGTCAAGGACTTTTCAGATTCCCATGCTCTGCCAGTAAGGAGGTGCACAAGAAGCTGGGAGGGGACACAGCCGGGACCCCTGACCCAGGCTGGCCAAAGGGATATTCCCTACCATATGACATCATGCCCAGTACATAAACTGGAGTTGGCTGGGGGATGGGAAGCACTGCTCGGGGACGGGCTATCAGTCACTGGGTGGTGAGCAATTGTTGCACTGTGCATCACGTGTTTTTGTGTATTCCTTTATCGGTAATATTATTATTATTTCCTCTTCCTTTGCCATCCTATCAAACTGTTTTTATCTCATCCATGACGTTTCTTTCCAATTGTCTCCTCCTACCTGGGGAGGCGGAGGCAAGAAAGTGGTTGTGTGGTGCTTAGTTTCTGGCTGGGGCTAACCCATGACAACTTGCTGTCAGTATAGTTTTACTGTGCACTTTAACAGTGCTGTATGTATGAAGCAACTGCAGGTTTTAATTTTAGGTTTTCCGAACAACTCAGAATTCTTTCACTTCCAAAAAAACAAAACCCAAGGAAAAACCCTTGATATGTTTATTAACATCTATGTTTCAGTAGCTATTGTAGGTTTCTCAATACCAATATCAGTATGTTACCTCTTGTCCTGCAGTTAAGCTTTCCATGCGGCTAGGTTTATGGAAAACCTATCAACAAGATTTCTGTTAGCAAGTGGGAAATAGAATTGCCTCCAAATGCACAATAAGTTTTTTTTTTTAAACAAAAGCAATGAAAATAGAGATATTTTTCTATGATTATTCTGTCAGTCTTGTAGGAGAGTTGCCATTCACTGCCAAGGAGATGCTGTGAGCTGAACTAGAGGACAGAATGGAACAGAAGTGTTTGCTGAATCTGATTGTTCCCAGAAGGTGATTTACGAAAGAGACTGTCTCAGTCCCATCGCATACAAAGACTAGCTCCTGAGTCAGGAACTTACAGGGTACAGGAGAAATCAAGCTGCAAGTTCCAACTCAGCTGAAAATTGCTGAGTCTGAGAGTCTTTTAAACAATTTGGCTTTACTTGCCCACTTGTTATTGCAGTTAACATTGCATTCAAGTGTGCAAATATATGTGTCTACTATTGTCTTGATGACAGGAAGAGAGCAACTTTATTTTCAGAGTTTAAAAGGGTGCATTTTTTTACTGCATGGTAATCAGCTGTGCACAATGGCATAAAAAAGGTGGGAGGAAAGAGACATTAGCTTCACTATGAACTAAAGTAGGCACCGCATGCATTTCAGCAGCACCCACAGTTGCTCTCACCCAACATAATTCACTCTGGTGCAAAAGCGCAGAACTTGCGGAGTGGGCTTGGACACCCAGTCCCACTGCTGAAATGGCAGGCAGCGGGCACAGCTGCACAGCTGCCTCCTTCAGGAGGCACTTACAGGTCCCCCAGGCTTAAAGTCTGCAGTGAATATCTAAGAAGCTGCCATGGCATCTGCAGAGGGTACGGTGGGAGTTGAGCTCTGCCAAGTCTCTTATTACTCCAGGATGGCTGTTTCCTGTTCTCTCTAATCTCAGTCAAGAACCACTAATAGACTTCATGCCAAAAACTCCATTTATGCATTAGATTTTGTGTGGTTGTCAAAATAACATTCAGACTTTGGAAAAACCACATAAGAATTGCTTGATGTCCTTGGAAGAGGGAAGTGAAGAAGGAAGTAAAGAGCTTCAAACCCCCTGGCCTATATGGGAGGGGTACTGGGAAGCCGGGTTGTCCACTGAGACATTATGATTTCTAAAGTGATGGTAATTGTCAATAAACAGAAGAAAAATAAAATGTTCATATTTGTCTCCTATAAAAAAGGAGCAATAACATTTCACGGGAGAGGAAAAGAGTGGATTTGAGTTACATCTAGAGGTGAATCTGCAAAAAATGGAAAATACAAGCTAACATTCATGTACAAAAGACCCTAAAATGGGGTCTGGTAACCAGAGCATCCATAATCCATCTGCTGGACACATAGAAGGAAAGAGTTCAGTAAGGATAATTTTATTTCTGTCACATATCAGGTTTTCTAAACCTTTGCAACTACTATTTCAGATTTCACAGATAAGTGTTGCTTGTTCTTGCTATAATGTGGGTTGAATGAAAGGTTATTTCAGGGTAAAGGACAATTTCAGGGTAAATGGCCAACCTCAGGGTATCATTGCCATGCAGTGGAAATTCTTATAATTGTTGATCTGGATTGCTCCTGTGACACCTCTTACTTTGGCTCTGAGAGAATGGAACAGCACAAGGAGGCAACTTGCAGATTGACATATTAAAAATCCTACACAGAGAGCAAATTCAGCTCACCTAAAACAAAGTCCTAGGGCTGGTCGGCTGAATACCTCCCCTTACTCCACTGACTAGGTCTCCATTGACTATGGTGAGAGCTTAGATGCTCTGCAGACAGAGACAAAATCACACCCAAGATGTGCATTGTACAGATGCTCCGCAGATGCTCTGCAGGGGCTGACAGAACAAGCAAGGTTGGAGAAGAAGAACTCTCTTTCAGCAGCCAGCATTTGCTGAAAAACCTTTCTGGCACTGGCAAAATGCCTTGTGAAGAATATCAGTAAAGTCCAAGGGCCTTTAGTGATTGTAAAATTGCAAATAAACACATGTTTATGTAAATCAAATACGGCACAAAAACCCCTGAGCTGGTGGTGACTGAGTCTCTTAAAGAAACTAAGTGGTTTACTGGCTTTAGCTTTGCTGGGTCTGAACCAGTCAGCCTTTCCTTCTGGAAGGGTGTGCTGGTATGACCACACTGCCAGCGTAACGCTGCACCGTTCCGCTGAGCTTCGGTTTCACGTTTCTGCCTGGCACTGCCCTGCGCTATACAGACACGTCAGTTTGGAGACCTTTAACTCCACTGTGATTTATCAGCATGCCCTGTGTTTCTGCCAGAAAGCGGGCACCAAAAAGTCTAAAGTCTGAAAGCTCTAAGCAGCCAATTCAACCATAGCCAAGCGAGGGGATGCTTTTCCTATGTGAGGAGGAGCACATCTAATGTACTGAAGAATGCAAGGCGGGAGAAGCCAGCATTCATCTAATCATCCTATTATAGCCAACGGCCCCAGAGTTAGGAACCAGGACAGAATGGGAGCCTTGTATTCGTGTGCTAACCTGTCTATCCAAATAAGAAACTGCTTCTTATGAGAACGGGCTTAATTTTCTGCTAGTGAAATTTTACTGCATTGTCAAAAGCACTTAAATATCCATTCACATAAAGATGGAACTTCATCTCCCCTTCTTGAAACCATCTGACTACTGAATAAAAGAGGAACATTTCCTCCTTTTGCCCTTGGGAGTAATATCTAGGCCAAGTCTCTCTTGGCACTGTAGAGGCTCCTCAGCATGAGCATCAATTCCCTTCAGTCTTCAGTGTGCGGCTTTTTGGACGGGATGAGTCACCGCATACCTGCATGCATCCGGGCTGCAAACAGCCCTCTTCGCGCAGCCTTGGGAGGGGGCTGTATGCAGCAGCTTCGCTGTTTCTGACCCTGTGCGATGTCACACAGCCTGTAGGTATGTCAGATTTACTATTCGGGTACAGAGTGACTCCTGTTGCAAGAGAATCAGGAGTTAGCAGGTAGACACAGAACAGTAGTTTTGTATACGTACAGTGGATCTGGTAGGTGCAGAAAGTTCTGTATTTAAAATATATATGCAATGAATCCTACAGCTCCCCAGAAAATGCAAGCACAACTGCATATCTGCAGAATGGCTACCTGAAATACAGCACATTCTTTTCACTCTTGTGCCAGATAGAGTATGGGTGGAGCAGAAAACCCCTGAGCAAAACGATTTCTGGAAACAAGCCAGTCTTGCCACTAGACAGATTCTCTGCAGTACTATTAGCTAATCCTGGAGCAGGGAAAGATTGAACATCTCATGTTCTAGACATAAGGTTACTTAGAAGTTAGGTGTCTCCTGCCCTCGTGGTTCTAGCCTGAATTACCAGGTTTACATTGCACAGACATTACTGTGGGAGACACTGTATGTATTTCTAGGGTAAAAGCGGTCACTCAGTCACCATCTGTGTCTCCCAACAGCTTTTGAGCATATTGGCCAATTTCAGTTTAGTTTGATTTTGAGGAACAGTGGCCAGAGAGCTGAAGTTCCTATAAATTTTTAGGAATGTTGCAGGCAGTGAAATTTAGGAAAAGATTTCATCATAAGTAAATTTGTGTGAGAAAGAGGGTGCCTTTAAGCACAGCAAACTCAGAGCATGCAGCCAAGCAGAAGGGAAATCCCAAGAAAATGAAACTTCATTTGTTCTAATGGTAATGACGTTACTTCTGCTGCGGGACAAAGCATTAGACTGACCAGCTACTAACATGGCACTGTTGAGGATAGGCATAGCAGGAGTCTAAAAACGTCATCGAGCAAGTAACAAGATCCTGTGATGGGAGGAGTTGTTTGTTTGATGTGCTTGAATGCAGGAGTTCATATCAATTCACCACAGTTTTTTAATACAAAAAGCAAAGCCAAATGCTGCATTCCAGCTCCAGACAAACCCCTATTTACTTTCACAACTGGAACAGAGAAGACTTAGTTCTTGTGTGGTCTAATGCTATTTAAGTAGGATGTTGTGCCACTTTCTCATAAGCCAGAATGATAATTTGAACACAAAGGTAAAAATAATGAGCAGCCTATCTGCAGAGGCTAAGGAAATATTTTTGGGAAAAAAGAGAAAATTGAGGAGGTGATTGCAAACGCTAATGCAGGGAAGAATATTTTGATAGACATAAGGCTGGTAAATTTTTATTTTAAGGACAATGAAAACTTACCTCACCTCTATGCTTGATCCTCCTCATGTTTACTTCAACAGCTGCCAGACTAGGACATGAATGTGATATATGGGAAAATCTGCAGTTACGATGCATTTCTGCTTTACATGGTTCACATAAATGAGCCAAGCAGTAGTAGGTAGTTACTTTCATTCAGATTTCAGCAACATGTTTTCTGTTTAGTTTCAGATCCCAAAGCAGCAGAGCTATTGAGGGACAGCAGATCCCAGGGCTGCCTGCTAATTAGGAGCCCTACAAATGTAGGTCACAAAAACAAAAGCAAAGCTTTTCCGGGAGAAGACAAACGTGTGATTTGTGAATGAAAAGCCAGGAAGTTTTAAAAGTGAAACAGAAGTAAATGCGGTCAGGCTCTTCTTACAAATGAAAGCAGTGAAAACTCTTGGCTTTTAGCACTTGAATGGGACAGATTTTGTTAACACTTTGTTCTTCCAGATGAACTGAAACTCCAGCCAGATAACACTAGAAAAATATTTTCCAGTGCTTATCAGAATGGGGAAATTGTTTTAGAAATAAATCATCACAGGGCCAACCATTATACAGAAACAACAGGAAAAAAGAGGTACAATAATCTCCTTTCCCCCTAGCTGTCATTAAACTAGACTTTGTTAAATACAGCTGTAGTCTTGCTCCCTCATGCAGTCTCAGGCATGCTTCAAATCTGTTGTTGCTTGATTATTTAGGTTCTTCAAATTTGCCTTGATTGTGGAATATGTTTTTAGGCTAGCTGAGTGTTTTCCATGTGAAAATACTTCACTGGGGGAAAAGTGAGGGTTTGTTCTTAATCAAAATGTAACGTGTCCTCTATGTGACTTCTTAAAATGCAATTATTCTCTCCTTTAGAAAGACTGACAAGCTGCCTAATTATACAGCCTTACAGATAATAAAAGGTATTCTAGGAAAGAGTTTACAGTAGTATGGCTCCACACATGTACAACTGCCTTGCTGAATAACTGCCTGTCACTAAAAATCTAACAATCTATCTTTTCCCTTACTGAAGTTAATATAAGGGTCTTTTCTCTTACCTACATTAATTTAAATGTAGACTGATTTACTAAGAAATATGAGTCTGAGCCTTAAATCAAAAGAAAAGCAGTCACTGCAGCCCTTCAGATCTACAGTTACATTTACATATATTTTTAAAACATGTTTTCCTCCCCAATATATATTTTTTAAGTAATGTCTAATATACACATTTTTAACCATGATGAATGTCATGGCTAAATAGCAAGGGTCAGTAGGATTTGAGTTCGTTCTGCAATAACAATGCACTTTCATGAGGGATTAGGGTACCTAAGTCAGAGACCACCTGCTCTCGCTCTTTCTTTTCACTGAGCAGGATTTCTTTGCAAATATCCATTCAGTATAATTTTTTCCACTTTCCCAAACTTAATGAGGAGCAGCTGAGGGAACTGGGGTTGTTCAGTCTGGAGAAGAGGAGGCTGAGGGGAGACCTTATTGCTCTCTACAACTACCTGAAAGGGGGTTGTGGTGAGGTGGGTGTTGGTCTCTTCTCCCAAGTAACCAGCGATAGGATGAGAGGAAATGGCCTCAAGTTGTGCCAGGGGAGGTTTAGATTGGATATTAGGAAAAATTTCTTCACTGAAAGGGTTGTCAAGCGTTGGAACAGGCTGCCCAGGGAAGTGGTTGAGTCACCACCCCTGGAGGTATTTAAAAGAGCTAGATGTGTAGATGTGTAGATGTGGTGCTTAGGGACAGGGTTTAGTGGTGGACTTGGCAGTGCTAGGTTTACAGTTGGACTTGGTGGTCTTAAAGGTCTTTTCCAACCTAAATGATTCTATGATTCTATAAATTCTTGCTTTTTGTCATCTTAGCCAAATGGCAGAGAATAGAATTCTAAAAACATAATTACTCTTGTTACTCTTTACCACAAATCTGGCTTTAAGAAATTGTTCTTCTAAATTCCTTTCCTTCATCTGTTTAGTTACAAAATGTAATTTTAAATTATAATCATAAAAGGCCATTGATAGGTCTGTCACAGAGACTGTAGCAACCCTGCCCCTCACAGTAGTTCCCACAATAGCTTAAAATATTTACAGTCCAAATATCATCTATCTTATCAGTGTATAAATAGAAAAAACAGGTGATTAGATCTGTAAATACCTAAAAAACCCATCCCTTTTTGTTCCATTAAGATAGTGATTTAACATCCAAATTAGTTCATAGTCTTTTCTAGAGCCTAGTTCTTATGGGTTGCAGCATAAGACAACTGGATTTCATTCTCCACTACACCACAGCTTCTGATCTTGGGAAAGCTTCCAAATCCCACAAATTAGTACTTAAATTCTGCCTAAATCCAAAATTGTGACCTTCAAAACCCACTGCTGAACTGCTGCCAACACTGAGGGGCATATGCTCAGACTGAGAGATTATCTTCCAAGACCCAAGTCATAACCATGGAATTGGGCTCTGTACAAAATGCAATAGAAAATATGTTGGGCTTTTTTAAACTGACCCAAAGGAGAAGTTTTACTTTATTCTGTGGCTCAGTGACTAGAGCTCTCATCCTAGAAAAAAGTATTTCATTCCCTAAAAATGCCCAAGTACAATATTCCTACAAAAACTGTGGCCATCCTATCAAACAGCCTGAGAAATTCCTCTGGACCATAGAGAGAAACATGCTTACTTCCGTTAATTATGCATCTATTATATATTCTCTCTTCCACCCACAGAATTTGCCTTTATAAAGAGCCTGTATCCTGCTGACAGGATACACACAAAAGTTTCTTACACGTTTTAGGAGTCACACATGTAATGTTGCCTTTAAGTCTGATTCTGATCTGTAATTTACAGGCAAATAGTTTAAGACATTTAACGTTTTCCACCTGTGAAACCATAAACAGTCCTACCAGCAGACACAGCAGAGATGACAAATTTCCTCCAAAGAAAGTTGTGCATGATCACCATGTGCAGGCAGGAGCACCATCAAACAGAAGAAACTGTAAATAAAAGTCCACTAGGAAAAAAGGAAGGGTAGAATTAGAGTAAGACTTTAATATTTCAGACTTGTTTACTGTAGTACATATATATATATTCACCAATCCCAAAACCAAAGATGTTTTGCAAAGATTTGGGATATGTATAGCAATTAGTTGTTCATTGAAATTAAACTTCACTATTTTAAGAAATTTACTTTGCACAAATGGTTTAATAGTAAATAATGCTATATGGCTATATCATAAACTACAAGGAATATTTTACCTTCTGACTTGAAAATGTTGCAAAAGAGAGAAAAAGTATTTGCAACTGTTAACAAGAAAGGGAAATATATATCCTTATGTCATAGGAATGTTATGCAAACAGAGACTTAATGTTATAACGCTAGTACAGAAGACGTTTTCATTTCCAGAGGAAAAATATAGGGGGAAAAAAAAAGGAAAAAAAAAAAAAAGTAACATAATGCAACACAGCAGAGCACTAAAGAGAAAGAATAAACCTGGCTTGTAGTTTTGGAGTTTTGGGGCATTTTAATTGTGTAATGTGTTTTGAAACAAATGACAGGTTTCAAATGAGGAATTAGTTACAGAAAGCATTTTGAAAGATTAAATTACAGTGGTAGCATCTTTCAATTTTTTTTCCTGGAAATTTGCACCATTCATTCTGAGCAAAAGTATTCTCATGAGAAGTCTGATTTTTTTTTTCCCTCCCCTTTCTCTCCCCCACTTTCTCATTTTTTCTCAGACCAGACCAAGGAAAATGTTATCCATTTTCCCTCCCAGATGCTCACCCATCTCTCTCCTATCCTTTGCTTTGATCTATGACTAACCTCTTCAATCATTGCTTAACCACAGAGCTGTTATTTCTTTTGAACTCTAAGTTGAAAATAAACCGATGTACAGATTGGACTTTGGTGAACTTCTTGCTTTGTTAGAGATTAATTTTGGATCTTCTGGTAGTCTAACGGGGCTTTTTCTTTCCCTTCTTAGATTTCAATTGGGATGTGATCGCTCATGAGAGAACCCCTTAAAAATGCAAGCTTGTAACTGATCTAAACCTAAGTAAATGATGAAAAGATGTTTTTACTTCATTACTGTATTTCACAATACTGCTAAGTTTCATTTCTATGTGAAGAAAATATTATAACTTCTTTAATACAATTCCACAAGTTATCATCCTCTGCATGAGGTAAAAGATACCTATTAACATCTCTTAAATATTCTCATAGCCCTTAAACCTTGAGCACCCTTCCCAAAACTTTCCTCATTCCCCCTGTTCATAATCCCTCGAGAGGCTGAAACAAGAGTATAGGTTTTAAAACTGAGGTGTTTGAGTCTTTTCACCCACAACGAGACAAATTAGAATTGCATCTGTCATTGGCTTTGAACTGTCATCAGAATATGTGGGAGAAAAAAAGTACCACAAAAAGATAATTTATTTTCCATCATGCTTTATTCTTCTTCCTCACTGACTAATGCAGTATTTTGGCAGTTTATTTCTGTCATAGACATATAAGAGTTTGTTTCTTAATATCTGTTTATTTGTTTCCTGTCTCATTCCATTGTCTCCTGGTTTCCAATTCAGCAAGTATCTCTTTCAAGGAAATTACATAAGCACATAAATTACACATGAACAAATTAAAGTCCATTAGAACTATGTGCTAAACAATCCTCCAGCCACTCTGTTATTCAAACAAGGGGTGCTATGCGAAACCTCAAAATGTCTTCCTACATCACAGGGCTATATAATTTTCTTTTTTTGTGTGTGTCCTTATTTAAACATGTCATCCAGTTAGAGACCACAAGAATTACAGAAAACAGAAAATTAAACTGAATGAAGGCTTAATTAAACAAGTATTAAAAGTTAGCTTAAGCAAACAGGTATAAAAATAAGGTGAATAAAAAATAACTAGAAGTCAAAAGAAAGTTTAAAAATACCAAACTTAGCATAGTTGCTTGTGATTTCAGTGTTAAAACATAAGTAGAAAATAATTGTCTCATCTAGACATGCAAAACAACTCCAACCTTACCTTGTCGTCTTCTCAGGTATTTTCTATTACAATTGAAATTTTGTGAAAATTCTGTTCAAGTAATTTAAACTTTTCATCACTTCTTAAACTTGTAAAGTGATGATCCCACTAAAATTGGTAAGGATATCTTTCCTAGTGTCAGCTGAAGATTATATTGCCAAAATATCTTCCCTGTGATGCTCATATTGACAATTTCTCAAGGAGAAGGGATTAGGTAGCTTAAAGGATCATTCTTTAGGAGTTCCTACCATTGACCTAACCTTGTTCACACTATTGATTATATTTTTTTAAAATATTTTTCACCTAATTAGCTAAATATATTTCACTTAAAGGTGCTACTCATATAGGAGCAATTACTGTGAGAGAGCCTCTTGACACAAGCTCTTTAAAGCCATCCTTTTTAGTTCTACCAGAAGCCCAAAGAACAGCTCTTTGATGCATCTGTTTCATTTGGTTGATCACTTTCTTTGCTTACCAAGCGTTAGGAGAGCATTTTAAATAAAATTTTTCCACACTCTAGCAACATGTAGAATGGTTCTTTTATCTGTTAACATTTACAGGAACCTCCACACATAAATGTAAGGTCCATTCCGCAAGGCACTGCTTTTGCAAATTTAGAATAAACTTGCACACAACCCACTCTAACTGGGGCATTTGACAAATTGCTGGTCATTGTTTTATCCGCTTATAAGCATACTTGGTGTATGTTTTTGTCCCCATTGCTCTTTCATACATGGGTTATTGTGATTTAAGTCTAGTAGAGCACCTAATAGGAAATCTTCATATGTTAATCAGACGTAGTTCTCCTTTCTACACTTTACTTTTCAGTTAGAATATTTTAATGTAATTTTCTTACGTTTACGTATTTGGGATGTTGAAAGGTTGCAAGGAAGAAGACTTGGATTCCTGTCCCCTGTGTTGGTAGGTCCTGTATCAAACAGCTGTGGTTCATCTGGCACCTCAGGACTTTCCACTCCTGTATTACCATGGGGCCTTCCCAAGCACAGCACAAGGTTGTCCTTCTGAGCATGTTTTGCCCAAGAATTTCCTGCAAAGTCGGAGTAACTTTTTGGTTTTACACTCTGAAATCTTTGTACTGAATGCCTATGTGTGGGCTAGTCTCACAGGATGTTCACCTGTGAGTTTTGCCAGACATTTAGTTAATCCTACTCTGAATAAATAAATAAATAACCCTGAATTTAGTTTAACTCTTAACTATGACTAGATGTCTACATCTGTAAACAATGACACCACTTTCTCCAGCTAAATATTTCTCACCAGCAGTGCTTTTCCTCTCCAAAGTGTCCCTCAGGACCTGTATAGAAAAATCATTAAGAAATAAGTCCTATGATCATTTAGTTTCATTTGGTGGGTATGTGCCTTTGATGCCACAGTAGAATTAGACTGTCATTTCATAGTCTGGGTATATATTAGCCTTCAAAATTCTGTAAAAAAACCTCACATTACAAATGAATTGCTATGTTTGTCAAAGTCTGAAAAATTACTAGATCCTTCTGGGAAAAGTATGTTAGTTCCTACACAGTTATAAGCCACCATATTCATGGCAGACTTTTAGGTGAGAAAAGAAAGGAAGATTCCTCTGCTGACAGGTACTAGCCATTAAATCTCCAAGCAGGGAAGCTTAGGTGCTAAACTCTCTGAAGTAAGGGAATTAAGCATCTCAACTCAGAAAATTAATCAAAAGTCCAGCTAGTTTAGACATTGTCTCTGTCACCTCACATCCCTTCTCTACAGCCCATTTGGCTGTTTCCTCTCACAAAGATTTCAAACAAAACGCAATTATAGAGGGAATTTACATCCAGCCATTCAGGCCCGAAATTTCCTCTGCTTCTACCCCAGAGACCCTGAATTAGGCAGCTGCAGAAATCCTACCTGCATCTCTGGGCTGCTCTCTACTTAGAAACCCTTTTTTAGCTATAAAGTTTTCATCTCCCTGTGAAGCTTTTCCCACTCTACTCTTAAGCCTGCTTTTCCAGAAGTGTCTTGGCTTCAGTCTTTTACACTGGTATTTGGTAACTGACTCCTTAATCACATCTGCTAGAGTAGCTGGTGCTTTTTTTAGTCACTTCTGAACAGCTATAGTATTGGTTCCCATCGTTTCAAGCTTCAAGGTCAGTATAGGTTCTCCTTGACTTGCTGTCAAGTAGGAATTGAGTACATAAACTGACAATAAAATACAACAAGCTTGTTATACATACACATAGCTCTGTAATCGTGGTGTATGCAACCTGTGTTGTTAGGTCCTGCTAAAGGGGATGGAGACTGCTGGTACATGAGTTACTATTCTGAGAGTCATCTCTGTAGAGTCAAGGCACCTCACATAAGATGAAGATGTTATGATCCTCATTCAGGAATGACTCAAATACTGAAAAATGACTGATTCTTAGAATATGTGTGTTTTGGGCCAGACTTTCCACTGTATTGGGCCCAACATTATGCTGATATGAGGATAAAGGAGTCTTTACTGACATGGCACTAATATAAGGGAGTAAAAAAATTAGAAGCATAGACAAAAGAGCTGTGCAAATCTTAACAGTCATAGACACAGGAGAAGTGAGAGCATATTGCAAGCCAGATTCCCCATGAACAGACATAGGAAAAACCCAAACAAGTACTGAAACCAGCCAACCTGACTACTGAAATTGTACCTTAATATTAGCAAAGAATACAGACAACTCAGCTGTTCAAAATAAGTCATGCAGTAAATCTGTCTAGACTGTACTACTATTTGGACCCCACGCCATTTTTCCTGCACAGGAAGAAAGGTACAGCACTACAGTGTGGGGTGATGTGATAACTGTCATAAGAATGGATCAGAAATACACTTAGACAGTCAGTAGACAGAACATGACAAGCGGCTTTCCTTAATTTTGCTGCAGTCCACAAGGTTGCAGGTAGATTACCTTCCCTTCATTCAGAGGTGATCACAATATGCTGGCATAATCCCAAAGGAATATGAATCAAAACCATTTCTGTTAAACCTCCTGACCATATTTTGTATGGTCAGCTAATCAGAAAGCATCCTATAACTTGTGGCTATTTATAGCTAACAAAGCTCCAAATTAAAAAAGATATACAGAAAAGAATGGAAATATTTTCGAGCATCTCAGTAGTGAAAACAACCACTACTGAAATTTTTATCAAAATCATTTTCATTTTTCACAGGTTTCTTAAAAAAGGAACAACATGTTTAAAAAAAAGATACCTCTACATCCAACTCAAGGAAATAGAAAAACAGGACTCAGATTACATACTTAAATGCCAGATGTAAATCTGAGAAATTAAATAGCCACTTCTGAATACCTTGATCCACCTCTTGATAGACAGGGTTTAGTGGGCTTAAGTAGCCTGAATACGTAGTAAGATTCCATGTGAAACCCAAGATGCCATGATTAACACGACAGTTTTCACATAAGGTGCCACACTGGTAAATTCCATCCTGTAGAATGTTTATTACCTCCTGCTATACCAAATGCTATAAACTGCCATTGAGGTTAGTGAAGTAAAGGCAGTCAGTACACCGTGAGGTGTCCAGCATGTTAAGGATGTAAAAACTTGTAATATATATTTGTTATTATGAGCCTTTCTGTTTGAAACTCACACGGTTTCAGTGCATTATCTTTCCTATCTCCTTTCCCAGATTTGTTTTCAGAGGATAAAAATACATCTTTAAGATAATTACAGACCTCTCATATTCACTTGTAAAGAAATAGCTTAGATGGGGCCATATTTTAAATTTGGCAGTAGTTCTAGACCTGACTCAGAGTTACTGCAAGAACCTTGCTTACAGGGATGACAGCAAATGATTCACTCAGTGCTGTTTTGTTGATCCAGCTGTAGGGCTGAATTAGACAACAGACTTCTAGAAAGACAGAAAAATATAATTTTACAGCAGACAGAGAGTGACATGCCTTGGATCCACCAAGATGACTCACATTCTTGCAGTGAGAAGTAACCCTTGTCTTAGCCAGTTCACAAATTAGCAATGATTAATCAAGCATAAAAAAGTCTGGAATGACTATAGCAAAATACACCCCAAATGAAACCTAAATCCTTCCAAAAACACTTGTAAGTTTTTTAATATATTCATATCTGTTATGGTTCCTTCAACCTGCATGCTCCCACTGCTGTACTCGCTTGTCACAGAATGTTACTACAATAAAAGATAGCAGAAATTTAATTTCAAAGTAATATTTGCAAGGTTTTGAACACATGTGACTTCAAATTTCTGTGTCAGCTTGGGGTCCAGAAATGACTCAGAAAACTGCTTATTCTATTTATGACCCTTTTTCAGTTTTACTTTATGCTGCACCTGTTTTTGTATCTTCCCTGAGCTCTTATATTGAATAGATTAAAAATATGTAAACTTGCTCATCATAGATCTTGAGAACATCCATCAAAACAAAAAAATGGTTAAACAATAGCAAGTAACAACCCATGTGCTCACTCTGTACCTGTAACTGAAATATACCACCCTGGTGGTTTCTGTGACCAGAAAACACAGTTCAGAGATCAGATCATGATCAATCCATAGAGACAATAAAACTGGGGCGGGGGAGAAAACTTCATTGCATTTTTGCAGACAGATAAACACGAGGAAACTGCAATCTATTCATAGCTACCGGCAGATGGTTTCATAGATTCATGTCCAAGAGCAGAAAAAGCAGCTCTGTTTGTCAGGGAAGATATATACTGTGAATTATTCACTCAGCTCAAGTAATAAGTGGGGTCAGGGTAGAACAAAATAATACATTGATTTTTTTTCCTTACAAGAAAGCAAGAATGTGGTTAGTGCAGGTATTCATTTGAACTATTACACCAAGCTCAGGGACCAGCTGCCTACCCCTCGGATTAGGTTTCATCCTCAGTCCCCAAATCCCTGATACGAGGTCCACAGTTCTCAGCCTGCTGACACTCCAGTCCCATCTAAGCCTTGGAGGTGCTTAAAATCAATTTGTTCCTCCATTTCAGTGCATAAAGTTCCTCAGGACTGGCATATCACTTACTCAGAGATGCGCTGGCTGAGGGGATAAAGTGTCTACACTCCAGTGCAAGCCGATAAAAGGCACGCGGCAGCCAAATCTACCCTAACTCCTTAGAGAAGCCCGATCCATTAGACATGCTCAGGTCATGCTCTGACTTCCACACAATAGCCTAACAGAATAGACTAACATTTGCAAATGGGAAACCTACGCTTTTGGCTCTTTTTGGCCCATGGTAGGTTTGAATCAGCAGTAAGATGTTCTTACTGCAAGACTGTGGAATAGTCCAAGACGAAGGCTAGCCCTAGCCCTGAAGCTACTGAAGAGACTTAGGGCCCTGGAGCAAGACTGAGTGCGATGGGGGTATATTCCAGGAAAGTTAAAATGTCTTCGTTTTTAGTCGTGTATGTTTGGGTTCACAGTGTGGGCTGTAGGACCCTAGGTCCCTGAAGGTGGGAACTCAGCACTTTCAGAAAAATTTACACATTCTAATTCCTTGTGAACTTGTAAAAATCCTTACCTCTGTTTCTGCTACTCTTCCAGGCCTTCGTTTTCACTCTCTGAAGCCTTACATGGTTCTGACACTTTGTCTACTGACTATGATGTTATCTATTGTAGCCAGGTGCCATTATCATAATTTAAGATTCATAATCTAGTTCCTGATTAAACCATCTAATTCTTACAAGCAGAGAGTAAAAGGCACTTTTGCCCCACAGAAGCTCAGAAGAAACAAAAGGCATGAAGAGAAAGGGGAGAGCCTGGCTCGGTGACTTGCTGTG
>NW_010556834.1:42511-73111 GCF_000687285.1 Phaethon lepturus
GGAACGACCACAGGAGAACCCCAAGACTGTGCCTTGTAATCTGATATTTCTGTGTCTAGCATTCACTTCTTCCTTTCTCTGTTTCCTTTGTTACAAAGCTTGTACAAAGATGTGCATTTGCAAACTTTAAAAATCTGAGTTTATCTTCAGCTGTGGTCATGGCAGACCTGTTTAAAATTTCAAAAATGGGGAACTGTGAACTATTTTGGTTTGGGGTTTTTTTTGCATTAGCTTTGCTAAGGAGCATCGCATGGTCTATTATCTATTGTGTCAGAAGCTGGACAAAGTGCCTGCAACACTGAATGAATGCGGAGGGGGGCTATATGAAGATTTTATGCTACTTTGCATTATATTCCCACATAGACTTAAATTCTGGACTTCAAAGTATCTTTTCTGAGATGGTGATTAGAGTTAGTGCAGTGACAGCTGCCAGGATTTAAACTACATAAATTGAATTTTGGACATTGAAATTGCATTTCTGACCACATCCCAAGGGCCTGAAGAGTGAAATGCTGGACTTGGGACATAATTAATTTCCATCATATTTTAGAAGAAAAATCCATTCACGGCTAATATATGTCTATCCTTTCTGCTCTGTGAGGTACATCAAAATACCATCTATTGTCATTTAAGATATACCAAACTCTAGTGAACCAGACATTTGGAGCTTATACAAGCAGGCTACTGTTTGACCTAGTTTCATTACAAGCCTGAAACTGCCCATTACCCACTTAATGATGAGTAAGATGAAAAACTGAATCCAATCTACCTCGCAGGACTTGAAAAACCATCCAGACAACTCTCAGCCAAGGAAAGCAGCTCAGATTAATACAACAGACTGTGAACTCCAGTGGCTGAGGAAGGAGCTGGCACACTTGTTTCTTCTGCCCCTTCCACAGGTGCCAGGTCTCACTAAGTCCCAACTGTGGGGCAGGTATCTGGGTGAGGTTACACCTGAGCTCACCGCAGCTAAGTTCACCAAAGTTTTCCTGCCAGAGTCCGCAGCTTTTCAGTCACCTTTCAAAAGCAAAATAGCAGCAGGAGCAGTGGGGCTGTCATGCCCAGGTTAACAAGCTCTGCTTTCTCAGCAATGCCTATTGACTTGGGCTTAATATTTCACTCACCGTGATCGCTGGTTTCTGGGATGGTTCGGTCTCAGTACAGCCTGTGCTATACATAGCTATACTTAGCTATGAAATGTAGAATTAACTACACAAGCTCAAACTCTCTTCCTTTCACCAACATAAGGATGAAAAAAACCCAACACTTCAGAGTCTCCTTAACTATCAGTGCGTGATGGAAGTGTGCTTAAGGTTAAAGGCTTGTTTAAATCACTGGACAAATCAAGGTCTAACACTGATGACAACAGATGGCTTATCCTAGATTTACACTAGTATAATTGAGAGCGGAATGTGTTCTGGGGTGTCAAATAAGTATAACAATGAATTAAACAGTGCAACCAATTTAAAAGAAAAATGCTCATTAGTGTGAATAGAAAACCATCACCGCAGAAAAATGCCAGCACTTACTGCAATACATCAGCTATTCCCATTAACATAGTAACTAACCATTTCTGGATAGCATGATGCATGGATAAACAGAATACTGTAAAATGATAGCTCCCATCCACATGACTAAATTACAGTTCTTCCCTGTCTTTATCACCCTATCTCTGCTGATGTTTTATGGAATAATTTTCACACAGACAGTGAAAAAATTGAGAAAGAACAGTAAAGTTGTTTTGTGTATAATAACGTATGCATACGTGAGTTGTACTGAACCCATATAAAACTAAACAAAACAAAAATTAACACAACAAAACCAAATGTACAGTTTAAGATATATTCCCCAAAAGAAGTAATCTCTAACACTACCCATTTTTGAGTGGAGTGATTCCAGACCGACTTTGAAAATCCCAGTCAAAGCACATAGTTTTGCAGTAGACTCATCTGGATAGTTTCTTAGCCAAAACAATTTCAACAAAAAGGCTGGTTCCAGACATACTGTATTAAATAACCTCTGAATTGGCAAAGAGTGATGCATACATTCCATCTGAGAGTCTGCTACGAGTCCGGTCAGTTGAGGTAATGTAAGTTCAGTTTCACAGCTAGAGACTATAACAGAGTTTTCAGAAAATAATTGTCAAAACAGTCCTTTTGTACATTCAGTGTTGAAGTATGTATGAAAATCTGGCTAGATAAGGAAAAAGAAGAGTAATGTACTATTTCAGACTCTTTAAGCTTTTAGAAACAAAACACCAGAAAAGTGGTATGAATAGTTACAGTGAAAGCAGAAATAAATGTGACTGCTTAATTTTATTGGCAGACAGGAGTATATGGTCATCATCATACAAGATCCTGTTTTTTTCCTCAATTATGTCATAGTTCACTGCAATTTCACTTACTCTGTGGGAGTTACAGTTGAGATTTAAATCAGTCTGCAAACTATAAAGATGGGATCTTCCCAGCCCAAAATATTTTTTACCTTCTCCTGGCCTTTTCTTTAGCAACCGTGGCATGTTTCTCCTTACCTCTAGTTTGAGAGCCATTTGTGTAGGCAGGGAGGAGGTGGATGGAGCAGTGGAAAGAGGGTTTCTTCCCCGCAGTGGGGTGTGGAGGTGCAGACAAAGCAGGAGCAAAGGAGTGGCCGTGGCTCCCCGCAGACCCCCGCACAGGCAGCGGAGGTGAAGGCAGGGGCTGAGAGGCAGGGATCTGGCCGAGCACCCTTTCCCATTCCCTTCAGGATCCTTTTCGTCATATTACTATTTGCAAATCCTCTAAAACTTTGTCTTTCTCACCTTCACATTTTCATTTTTTAAATCTTAACCCATCCTGTGCTCTGCTACATTCAGTTTAGCCATGAAACTGGGCTTAATGGAAGTCATATACAAAACTTGTGAAACAAAGCAGGAAAATTCCAATGCTTAACAGTGACTTCCAGTCAGTATCTGTGAAAGATTACATTAATATCTCCTACCACATATTCCTTTTCCCAACACGATTCAGGGCCAATCTAATTTTTACTCAACAGTCTTCTGTATAGCAGTTTTCTTGGATATTTGAAGAATTAGAAGGCTTGAGTACAAATAGATGCAATATTCAATATGCAGCTATGCAATATTTGCATCCTGGCACCCGAGAGGACAAACCTGCATCCTGGGGTGCGTGAAACGCAGCATAACCAGCCAGTCAAAAGAGGTGATTATTCCGCTGTATTCAGCACTGGTGTGGCCTCCTCTTGGGTACTGTGTGCAGTTCTGGGCCCCACAATTTAAGAAGGATGTGAAGGTCCATGAAAGCCTCAAAAGGAGGACAACAAAGGTGGTGAAAGGGCTGGAAAGCTTCCTATGAGAAGCGGCTAAGGACTTTGGACTTGGCTAGTCTGGAGAAAAGGAGGCTGAGCGGTGACCTCATTGCTCCCTACAGCTTCCTGAGGAAGAGAGGTGGAGAGAGAGGTGCTAATCTCTTCTCCCTGGGATCCACTGATAGGACTTACGGGAATGGTTCAAAGCTGCACCAGGGGAGATTTAGACTGGACATGAGGAAGCATTCTTTACTGAGAAGGTAGTCAAACACTGCAACAGGCTTCCTACGGAGGTGGTTGATGCCCCAAGCCTGTCAGTGTTTAAGAGGCAGTTGGACAATGCCCTTAACAACATGCTTTAACTTTTGGTCAGCCCTGAAGTGGTCAGGCAGTTGGACTACATGATCATTGTAAATCCCTTCCTACTGAAAACATTCCATTCCATTCCATTCCATTCCATTCCATTCCATTCCATTCCATTCCATTCTGTTTCGTTCTGTTTGTTCTGTTTGTTCTGTTTCGTTCTGTTTCGTTCCGTTCCGTTCCGTTCCGGAACTTTCCGTTCCGTTCCATTCCATAGTATTCCATTAGTTCTCATGTACTTTGAATGTTTTAACTATAAAATCAACAGCATAACATTACACAGAGAGCAGTATTGCAACAGCATGCAATCTCACATATGAATGAAGTTATGCTGTGTATCTATATATATAGATATAGATATGTATATCTAGTACTCTTTTTGATGATTAATTATATAGCCTGCCACTTACCTGCATCCATCACAGAGGGGACATGACACCTTTCCTCCAGTTCACCCAAGAAAGATCTTTAGCTGAACTAGTGAGTTTCTTCATGCTTTTCTTTAAAAAAAAAAAAGTATATATATTGAGTATTTCAGACAACCTAACAATACAAAGAATCTTTGCATCATTAATAGCATAATTTAACCTGGTTCTACTGATAATTTTAAGTGGGGTCCAGAAAGGGACAACCAAAGGGACAGATCGCTTATTTACCATAAGATTTTTTCACGGTGTTTGGAGTGTGCACAAAGAATGAAGGAAGAGAAAAAGGAAGAGCTCTGGTGTATAGGGTTTTTTTTATTCCAAGTGAATCCCAAGGGCAGTTAGTGTAGCACACTACTTTGGGTTCATGCAGTTTGAGTGAATTCAAACTAGCATAGCTTGCATGGCATAGCTAGCTTGTCTACTCATGTGAAAACATGCCCCTATGCCTCTAGAAACAGAACAGGGGTGGCTTCAGTTCACATCTTTACTACTGTGACCCCTTCTTCCAAGGTCAATGGGTCATTGCTTCAGCACTGATTTCATTTTGACGAATTATCAAAATCAGTTCTTCTTGTAACAAAGCCTCATACAAAAAGGTGGCTGGGCCTAATCCTGACAAAGTTTGGAGTACTATTAAATAGAACAGAAGAAGACATAGCTGTAAATTACAGCTGATGACTGCTGGTTCTTCAGCAGCTCATGCTTTGTTTAAGGTCAAAATCTGAGTATCAAAAGTCTACAACGATTGATATAATTTATCAAATTTAAGCTCCCACAAGTATTAGTGCTTTCAGTCTGGAGGCAGATACTTTACTGCTCTTTGCACATTTAGGATTGTTTGGGTGCTTAGTAGCCTGTAAATCTTTCAAATGTAAAATATAACATGGCTTGGTTTATGCACCTCATTTTGAGTCTGTTTTTTTGAGTCTGATATAAAGAATAGTTTTATTATGTCATAAGTGTCATTCTAATGCTTTTCAGAAATAATACCTGCATGATGATTAGAAATATTTTGGATGCGTCTGCGTGTACAGAGCCCTTCAGTTCACCATAAAAATGGGACAGGGAAAAACATAGAAATTTAAGGAAGTTCATACAAGGGGTAAAAGACCCGTAATGGTCTAAACTCATATAAATCATAAAACCTCCATCCTTTCCTGATTCTGCTGTGGTTTGTTTGTTAGATTGTAAACTGTCAGGGACTGTCCCTCAACAAATGAATGTCCGGACTAGAACATAGAGATCAACCTTGTCAGGGACTGTAGATGTTAATGTAACACAAACTATGTAAATAAGTACAATTATCTTTGCAGCTCTTAATCTAGGAATTTTGCATTCAAAAGTCAATCACTGAACAAATCTACAAGCAATTGTGGAAGCAAAGCAGAGTCTAAGACTTCCTTTGTGGGTAATAGCCCTTTGTGCTGGAGAAGAGAGATGCACCTTTCTCATTTGTTCTCCCTGAGGCAGTATGAATCCTTCACTCCTCTGTGAAGTAACCCAGCTGCTGTGGAAAGCAGCCCCATGGCTGGTGTCCATTGTAGTGATTACGCCCGTTTCCTTGGCAGTAGGAACTATAGACTCACATGCCTCAAGACAGAGAGTTTCTAGGGTGGTGATCAAACTGGTTGGCTCCAGTGGGGTTGGTGAATGATGGTTCTTGGATTTGGACTAGCAAATAAGATTTGCTAGTCCAGTGTGCCAGACACTCTCTGAACATGCCTGGTGGATCACCTAGGGAAGTTAGGATACATTTAGGTACTTCCTTACCTAGTTCTGAACTGCTTAGCCAGAAGGTAGGTGTCCAGATGTACAAACTGGGATGTGTCCAGGCAGGCAGAGGGAGGACTTGGAGCTCCACTGTGGATTCATTTCAGGTGCTTCTGGGGAAGCAACACAGGCTGCTCTCCGAGACTTCTGCTCCAGAATACTGTCCTATTCCCAGCCTTGACACAAAGTCTGTAACCTGAACAGTAGTGTGGAACCCTAGTTGCTTCGATTTTCTTGCTGTCAATGTATTGTAGTAAAACTAGATCTCAGAATGAGTTTAGTTGGAATAGCTTAAAAGATCCACATGCTAGGGCAAGTTAATGTTCAGAGGTGTCTAAGTAATGGAGACATTGGATAAATGTTTGCAGAGTGCTTTACTGCTGCTCTAGTCCATAGAAACCATAAGCTGCATGTCTAGCATACAGAGTTTTCTGAATAGAGCTATATATTCCCATTGTCCTTGAAAACTGTTGCATTTAAGATGGCTTTCTTCAACTATCCTTGTGCTGAGCTAGATGTCAGAGCTTCTGCCACTCCATCAAACCAGATAATCTATTTCCAAAGTAACAGCTCATTTAACATTAAAATTGGCACTTAAGGGTTGATATAAAATGTAAATTAAATGTAGGATACGAGTAAATGAGACTACTCTAATAATTCAATTTTTGTATTGGTCCCAAGGTTGATATTTTTATCCAAATCATAAATACTCTTTCTCCTTTTAAAAGTATGGTTTTCAATTTCACTTGTGGTATTGCTTTCAAAGCAGAGAAACATCACCTTCACTACAAAATCACATGAGAGTAATATGACTATCAATCACAGTGGCTTGGAAAGAGCTGGTAAGATTTCAAAGGTAGGGATAAAGATAAAAGAAATTAAATTAAGTAATGCTGGAATGAAGCAATCAAGATTAAATGTGTTCTCAGTTGCTGAGTTAACCAGTTCTGAGTTTTTATTGAACAAAAGGTTAAAGAAACGAACCCTTAACAGCAATTTATTTCAGTCTAATGTTTTTGTAAGCTTAAGCTCAGAGCAGCAGAGTTTCTTCTGTCACTTAAAAAAAAGTAAAAAACCTGACATTATCATTTCTAGTTAATGGCTTTCAAGAAGTTCATTTAACACTCATGATGATCATGTCCAAACAGGCTGTGTGTTTTAATTAGAACCTTAAGAGTTTTAAAAATCCCATACAGTAAGCGAGTTCATGGGCAGATCATTTAAAAACTGCTCAAAATTCTTAAGCCTCCATTGAATTGAATTCATTATTTCATTGAATTAAATTAGTCTTAACTAAATTAAACTGAAAATAATGAAAATAATTCTCAAAAATATGAAGAAAGCCCAAGAAATCTTATCTGCTAAATGCTACCCTAGGAGAAAAAGCAACTTCAGTGGATGATGAGTGAATATCCTCGATGAAACTAGTGTAAATTGAAACTACGGTTGTCATATCTTATAAGAATTTCCAATAGAAATTCATGAGCTCATGGCTCGATTCTCTTCGAATATGAGCAACATATTTTTCTGCGTAATTGTTAATTGTTTGGATTCCTTCACCCACCAGCACCCCTCACAGCACTGAAGTTCTTTCTAGTGTGTTTTTACCCCGCACTGTGAAACAGGAGATGGAGTGTCAGAGATGTGTACACATGAGTGATGGGTCTCATGATGAATGTACCTTGTCCACATCCTGGAGAACAGGCTGTCACCTCCATGTCTTAGGGCTGCAGCAGGGCATCATGCCTTCTAGTGGCTCTGCTCTGGATCACCTCCTCCAGCAGGCAACATGCAACCCAGGGCTGCCTGCAGACCATAGTCTCTCTCCTGCTCCTCAACCCATTTGGGTGGGCAGCTAATTCACAACCCACAGAGCAGGGCTGCCAGTGGCCTGGCAAAAGGGAGGACAGCAATGCGTAAGTTAAAGCTGCTAGCCCAAGCCTGGTATTGAAGTCACACGGGGTGCACAAGACTCAAGCACATGGTTTCTCCTGGTGTTTTCTTTAATGGCGTCTCTCAAGAAAAGTAGACAAAATTAACTAAAACCCATTAAATTTGATAGGGAGTTAAATTGCAGTAAGCTGCAGCCTGGACATTCCACCCAGAATTATGTGCCTTAACCTGATTTCAGGCTTTTGTGTAAAGAGTGGTCAGCTCAAAAATTGAGAGGGATTAGACAGACTGGGTTGATGTGTATTTCTTTGCCAGCTGTGCCAGGCTGGGCTATCCCCATCCATCACTCCTCCTTTCCATCCTCACTCCCAGAGGTGGACAATCTCTAGGTGTTTCTTCACCTGTAGCAGTGCTGCTCGTCCAGGTGTTTCCTCACCCTTCTTGTGTACTGGGCCCCATGATATGCGATAGTGCCTGACCACTCGGCCCCAAACACATGCTGTCCCATCTCAGCCTCTCCAGCAAGACAGGCTGAAGAACTGACCAGATTAAAGAAATAGCTCTTTTGGAGGCTAGCAAGAAAATGGTCTATGTTTGACAACCATGGGGAGAGCAGAGGCAGAGCAGATGGGTCAGTGTAATTTCACAGTTTGTTTAAACCAGTCACAGTGCCAACTTCGCTGACAGGCTCCTGAAGTGATCCCCCCACCACTTCCCTTCCACATCAGACGAGGACTCATGTGGTCACCTGGATCAGGAATTGATCTGGCTAAAAACTAACTTTACAAATGAATAAATGAGAAAGATTTACGTTTAACCCAGGTCACTTAACTAATCAAGTTCTCTGCAAAGCCCGGCAAATGGTTGTATTGACAAAATGAGGGAGTGATGGAAGAGTGAGAATGAGTAACCTGAAGTATGAAGTAGTAGGGGTTGCTTGTGCTGTATTATAGCTGAAATAAATATGGGTCAAATGACAAGCTTAGTAGCTTTTTCTTTTATACTTTCACTAAAAAACGTCTCACAATGTGGAAAAATACTAGGGAATACAAAGAAATTGGAAGGTTTGTCTTGTTCACAAGAATTCACATATAGATTTCAAAGAGAATCAAGGATTTTGTATGCTCAGCTTTCCTGTTTTACTTGCAGACTTGTCAGCACCACATTCTCAAATGCCTAAATCACAGAATTTTCCTCTGAGCACCAAAGAAAGTCTCCATTAGGTGCCTAAGTGTATTAAGTATGCTTGAGAAACGAGACCCCTGAGGATAGTGAGTGCCTGGCTGTTAATGCGCTGCTTCAGTTTTCAGCATATGCCAAGTCAAGAAGAGAAGGAATGAGCCAAGAATCCCAAATATTATTTCCCCATGCAACACATTCTGTTGTAGGATGATGCTGAGCTTGCCCTCAGATTTCAAACATCTTGCAATTTTCTTTCTACGACTGATTTTATTGCTTTCTGGGCTTATTTTCAATACACATCAGTGACAGGGCCAATTTGCTTAGTAGCTTCAAAAATGGGCTTCAGAGTCAACCATTGTAACAAGTAGCTCTCTCAGAAAAATCTGTGGTGACAAGGAAAAGGGGGAGGAAAGGTGAATCCACATCAATGCTATTGCGTTAAAGAGAGGAGTTAATTTCAAGCAAACTTTTTTATGACTGATCACCCAGAAGTTTAGTTTAGAGCAATAAAACATTTGTCTAATAAAGACATAGTTTGGTGCTTCTAAATGTAACACTAACATGAGCATGTAAAATTCCTTAAATCAACAAAAATTAAGATTTTAAGTGTGGGAATGAGAGTCATCTCTAACAACCCAAAACTACATCCCAGTAAACTGAAGAATGATAGTGGACATAGAAAATATTACCCAACAAGTCAAGGCAAACAATGCCTGGACCTGGAGTTTCTGGAGAGCAGTTAACCACATCCCATGCCTCAAAGGTCTTGTGTAAGGTTCGAACCAAGTGGTGGTACTGGTGGTGGTGGTGGTTCCCTCCTCATCCGTCAGCCCCAGTCCCAAGCTCCCAATCTTCCTTCACCACTCACCCTTTTCCCACAGCATATCATTAACTCAGTCATGCCACCGTGGCTCCCTGGGGCTTGTGCTGTAAATGAAATCGTTGAAATGTTCCCTTTAAAAAACAGTATATTTTTGGGTTACCTCAGTAGTTTTACCCATCAGCTTGACTCTACAGGATAAGTTAGTTCAGATGACTTTTTGTGCTAATATTCTCCTCCATTACCTGAGCTATCTCTCTCAATGCCTGAGGCCCTAATTTTGGAAAGGATCCCATTCAATACGGTTAAGTCCTACTGAAGCTGGGCATATGGTTAAATACTTTCCTGATCAGGCATGTGCATATGTGCTTTCTCAGACTGATGTCTTACATCATAACTTATTTGCAAAATATATTATTAATTCTCTGGCATGTTTTACATGTGAGAACATGAATAAATAGATAAATAAATAAATAAAGCCAAATATTTTTCTGTTGCTGGGTAAAGAGGATTTTTTTGGCTAATTTTCCTTTGCTATGTTCTGAATACAGTCTACGTGTATGTTTTTATCTCTATTTTGGAGGTTCAAAACCAAACAGAATAGAAGAAAGTTAAAATTGTCTTAAAGATTTTTAAGGTTTTTAGCTGTTATTTGCTAACTAATGGTAAAATACTGTCACTGGCAAAATGTTTGTAGGAAGCTCTCAGCTGTTTTAGTATAACTGGAGGCCCTAGAGTCATAAAGTCTGAATAAATTCAACAGACTTGACATATTCCTCTTTCTTACATTATTCAAATAATACAAACCCCATTTCCATTCTGTCAGAGGCCTTAACAGAAGGCTGTCAATTGTGACAAATTTCACAAAGCAATTATTGATGTGTGTTTATGTCTTTTGATGCTTGTAGCTGTCGTGGAGTGACTAATTCACAACAAAAGCTTTATTTGATAAATTTGACATCTTTATTGTTTGTAGAATATCTATGTAGACGATCCAGTTTCAAAAAAATAATCAATTATCCAACTTTTTAAGTAATGGCTTTTTTGAATCATTTAACATTCATGCACACTTGAAAATCAAGCTGTGTTCTGTAGTTATGGTTACTCAGATCACTCAAGTGGGATCATTTCTCTCTGGTGTTTGGCTGGGCATGGGAACGTGTCTGGCAAGTACTCTTCCACGTGCACATGTGAAATAAGTTCTAGTGATCTGTGGGCATGAAATTTTGAAATTCGCTTTTCATAAACACCTATTTCAATAACTAAAGTCTACTGAAACTTCTGTAGGAAATGAATTTGAAAAAAAGTAAATATTACCTACCAAAAAGGCTTGAAAAAGTTCATGATCAAATATTTGTTACAGTGTTTAATGTTACTTGTCTTCCCATTATACAGCCTGGAGTTGTATCGTCCAACTTCAGACACCTGAACAAGATGTGTCTGCAACTGGAATAGCTCATCTGACCAGTCGATACAGACAGCTTTGCCCCTTGGAAGTGATTTGGGTCACCTAAGGTCTGAGCTGCAGTCATGGGCTTCCTCTCCCCATGAACTGAACGTATCAAGAACCTAGGGCAATTAGGCCTCAAGATGAGATGGTTGAGACAGATGCATAAAGCTCAGTGTCCTGGCTTTAAAGCAATGCCTGAACAGCTGTGAAGACTTTCTTTTCTTCTACTTTGTTGCTTGGCTAACTAGTGCAGCTTTTAGATACCTAGCAAAAATAAAGCAACAGAAAATGTTGGCATTTGGAGACTCTTTTACAAGGAGGAGCTAGTCTCTGAGCGGATTTGATACTCTGCAAGAAATGTTCTTGGGAAGGAATCTAGACCCAAAATATCTTAGAAAGGTCACCAGGCCAAAGGTGACTGGCTTATGCTTCTTTTTTGTGTGATTGGGTGATACTGCCATGTATTCATGGCATTCATGTACACACAGACATGTGTACACTAGTTCTGAAGTTCAGAAAGAGGGGAAAGGTTAAAATTATTGAAATTTTTTGAAAAAAGAGAAAATAAGAAGCATACTGCTCTATGTTCAAAGTAAGAAATGTAAGAGGAAGCAAATTTTTAAAAGGCTAATAGGAGCATGGTGTCTCAAGTGCCTCATGTGCCTTCAATATCCGTTGGAAAAGTCAAATCACAGAACACAAGTTTAAGAACTTCTTAGAATAGGCAGGTTGAGTGAATATTATACACATCTACTCTCTCTTATTCTTACCTAAGCATCCTGTTTCAGCCATGGTCAGAGACAGGACATTGGTTTAGACTGCCCTTTCATCTGACCTGATTTTTTTTTTCTTTAAAAAATTGCTTTAAAAGCAATCTGGTAGAATTTAAGTTGAAAAAAATATTACAAGATTGCACCAAGGCCAAACCCCTTCTTACTAAAAGGATATTCTTCATTTATTTAATGAAACTTTAGATGTATTAGGCTGATTAATGTAGTTGTTCTGCATTGGCTAAATGATCTTCTCACTGAACTGTAAAGTTCCTAAAGGAAGATGATTAATTCGTATCTGTATTGTTTATGCTGCCTTTTCTAAAGAAAGGAATCCAATTATAATTTAAATAATGGTATTTGATTCTAAAATGGACCAAATATGCAAATATTATTCTATTGCTGTTCTGAGCTGAGCCATTATACTCCAAAGATCACAAAAGGGTACACCAATTGTGCTCCAATTTATAGCTGTGTGATGACAGAGAAGTCTTACTTGTGTAAGGAAAATGACTTCTTATTTACCCCAGTGCAACAGATAATCAGATGTGACCCATTGTAATGAATATCTCTGGGAAACTCTGACAGGTTATCTTTGAAAATATGATATTCAGTTACTGCTAGGAATGAATGATTTAAATCACAAAGTTGGGGCTTTAGTTTCCTTGGGCTGTTGTACTTCCAGGGCATAAATCTAGCATTGAAAGAACTGCCAGCTGTCTCAATTACCATTAATGACAGAGGAACTACAATCTAGAAATCCATGCAAAACACTGCAGATAAGCCAGTAAGTACAGAAAATGTGCATTCATACAACCCTCATAGAAAGAAAACTCTGCTCCTCATGAGAAAAAGCAAAACACCCCAAATCAAAGCAACCCCCACCCCACAGGAAAAGTTGTGAGGTCAGCAATTCAATACTTTGTTTTCCTTGAGCTGTATGGCCACATATTAATAATGGCTGGGGGTGGGGGCATGTTAACTATGAAGGAATTTGGGATGTTTTCATTATTGCTGGGCAAATAACTCTTGAAAAGTAAGCATCTCTTTTATGCATAGATCAAGTGAACTTGGCAGCAGCAATGTCATTGATGCTAACAGTGTGTGACAGGAAACAAACCCATGTGACTGCTGTGTTTTGTAAGTCGAGCTCTTGTGTAAGATTCCGGTACATTCTTTTCCAGCTATTCTTTCAGAAATTTGAACTTTTAATTAAAAGGCAACATTGAAGCATGTCCAGCACTGACAGTCTTAGTGCTGTTTCTTCTCCACATTAACATGCAAACCAGCTTCAGTCAGCATGCAAGGAGATACTGTATAATTAGCCTCATTGTCCATTACGAACAAATATGTGTTTTGGTGAGAGAAAGTACTAGTGTTTTCTAATCAAACGATCAGGAGTTAGGATTTTCAGCTTTTAGTAGTCATGTCATTTTCTCATAGACGTCCTATAATGACCATTTTATTCTATCACTTGGACTGAAATAGACATATCAAATTAATGTTGCTTGTAAGGATATATAAGCTATTTAAAAAAATCAATTCAGTTTAAAAGACTATTTGAAATGCAACATTTATTAAAGTAAATATTTACTAAAAGATAACAGATATCAAAATGCAAACAAACAGCCAGATGCTGGTCTCTGGAAAGATAAGCTATAATATGCATCATTATTTAACACCCTAGAATCCATTTCGGTAATGAGCACAGAGCATGTCTATCAGAGATCTTCAATACTATGTAATATTGACTCTTAGTAGGACAAACTTGGGGACTGATAAAACATGACATGGTATGCTTAATACAGCAGCTGGTGACTTCAGTGTTGCATTTGAATTCTGAAATGAATTTTGGGTGATAAATTAAAAACACATTAGGTGTCATGAATTAGTTAGTAGAAAACTAAAAGAAATGGGTTTTTAGGAAGCTTAAATTTTCTTTTCCCTGAGTTTTGGAGCTGTATTATATATGTTACACAAATAGTGAAACTGCTATTTACTATTTACTATTTACTATTACTTTAATTGGAGAATTAAACATCCTGTAATGGCAACATAAGACTATAGGATTAGATGCTGATTTCCAGGCTCAAAGTATTCACATTCTTAATTTCTGTAGAACTAGTAATGAAAGTACTATGGAAATATTATTATAATTAATATTATATTTTCACCTCCACAAATCACTACTACTCATGTGAAAATCAGTCTGGACATTTACAAACTACTGTATCAAGGAATTAGTAACTCAGAACTATCACCATAACCACTGAGATTTCTGAAATACCCACAGCTCTTCAGAAGATGGTCTTCTTTCTGACAGCTTTGCAGGTGGCTTAACAAAAAGAGCAGAAACAATCTAAAAGGGAATATTTGACAGGAAGACCATGGGCAGGTGTATAACGATCTGTTTCATTTGTCTGCATCACTAAATCATCAGCCAAACGCATTTAGTTAGATGTTCCTTCATGGACACAAAATTTATACACGTTAGATACTTTTTCAGCACCAAAACTTGCCCAAATGGCTGTGTTTCCTGCAGAAAGGAAACCTGCTACCTGGTTCAGTTCAGCATCTTCTGGTGTAAGATGATGAATGCACTCCCTATTTCTCATTCTGGGTTTCATCATTTAACATTACTCCTTCTTCCAGCTCTCTCAAGGCTTTTTGAAAATTCAGCTCCAGGCACTGCAGATGAGGGCAAAGAATTCATCAGGAGTGAAATTCTACTACACAAATGGCTTATCCAAACTTTTTCAGCTAAGTGTCAGTCTTTTCAATGATTTCAGCTGGCATGTAAGCAAGCCTTACTGACTAACAACATAAAATGGAAGACTGCCTGACTAACCTAGTGGCCTTCTATGATGGAGTGGCCACATCAGTGGACAAGGGAAAAGCTACTGATGTTGTCTGTCTGGACTTCTGTAAGGCCTTTGACACAGTCCCCCACAACATCCTTCTCCCTGAATTTTAGGGATATGGATTTGATGGGTGGAGTGTTGAGTAGATGAGAAATTCATTGGATGGTCATATCCAGACAGTAGTGGTCAATGGCTCATTTTCCAGATGGAGATCAGTGACGAGTGGTGTCCCTCAGGGGCCCGTATCAGGACCAGCACTCTTTAATGTCTTCATCAATGACATAGACAGTGGGATCAAGGGCATCCTCAGTAAGTTTGGAGATGACACCAAGCTGAGTAGTGTGGCTGACACACCTGAGGGTGAGGATGCCACCCAGAGGGACATGGACAAGCTCGAAGAATAAGCCTGTGTGAGCCTCATGAAGTTCAACAAGGCCAAGTGCAGGGTCCGGCACCTGGGTCAGGGCAACCCCCCATACAGACTGGGGGATGAAGGGATGGAGAGCAGCCCTGCTGAGAAGGACTTGGGGGTACTCATAGACAAAAAGCTGGCCATGACCTGGCAATGTGCACTCACAGCCCAGAGGGCCAACCATATCCTGTGCTACATCCAAAGAAACATAACCAGCAGGTTGAGGGAGGTTATTCCTCCTCTCTGCTCCACTCTGGTGAGAGCTCACCTGAAGTCCTGCATCCAGCTCTGGAGCCCTCAGCATGGCAAAGACATGGACCTGTTGGAGCCAGCCCAGAGGAGGGACACAGAAATGATCAGAGGGATGGAACATCTCTCCAATGAAGAAAGGCTGAGATAGTTGGGTTTGTTCAGTGTGGAGAAGAGACGGCTCCAGGGAGACCGTGTTGCAACCTTCCAGTACTTACAGGGGCTTATAAGAAAGACGAGGGACAGACATTTTAGCAGGGCCTGTAGCGATAGGACAAGAGGTAATCATTTTAAACTGAAAGAGGGTTAGATTTAGACTAGATATAAGGAAGAAATGTTTCCCAATGAGGGTGGTGAAACACTGGAACATGTTTTCCAGAGAGGAAACCTTCAAGGTCAGACTGGACAGGGCTCTGAGCAACCTGATCTAGTTGAAGATGTCCCTGCCCATTGCAGGGACGTTGGACCTGATGGCCTTAAAATGTCCTTTTCAACCCAAAGATTCTGTGATTCTATGATTGTTTCAGATGTACCTACAGCTGCATTTCTTCATTATTTTAATGAAGAAAGAGATGGAAAGGTCATCTGTGAACATCTATTCTGTTATCATGCCAGTGCTTTAGTAGATTCTTAGATTACTCATAAAATACGCAGTCTGCATTATAGTGCAATTAATTCATCAGTGTGCAGATGTCTGACTATTTTTAACAGGAACACTTTTTTATAATTCCTATTAGTATGGCTTCAGGTGCTTGATTTTACAAAAAATGAGGGCCTGATACTTCTATGAATCTGACTCACCATAGACTGAAATCAGGGAGGAATCAATATCATCATAGACCATGAATTTAGACCTACATAAAAAGTAGTCTTAATTTCCTTCCTGTCATTATTTTTTTTTCAGTCCTTTTCTTGGTGCTTAGAAACAGAGGCTTCCCCCAGTCTGACTAGTCATTCACTCAAAATCTGATGTATGTTTAGAAAAAACATGCCATTTTTTCCTCTAAACAAGGGAGGCACAATTATGATACAATGCTGAACTTAAAGGTTTCAGTAGGTACCAAAATATTCCAAGTTCTTTATAATTTCCCATCAGACCAGATATCATGGCTACTGCTTTCTCCAAAACTGCAAATAACCTTCACTGTTATTAAGAACAAAGCCAGTCTCACATATTTGATCTTCAGGTAAAATAAACCACTAAAATTTGCCTTATATGGGTATTTGCATTTGAGAAAGATTTGACTATCTATTGACTGACTCTGGTTGTGAAAGACTGTCATGAAGCAGTTTTTAATTCTGTTATCTCTGAAAAGCTGAGCAACTTTGTAACTGCTGTTAAATGCTCTTTCAAATGAAGAGCAAATTGCTTTCAAATTGCTTCATGAAGCAAACCATGCCCTACCCTCTGGGATCTTGACCAGCAAGGTGGAACAGCTGGTGTTCATTACTGATGGGATAGCCCCAGAGAATTAGGGATCCACCAACTCCTTTGGTTTTAAGCCTGTGCTCTCTCTGTGCCTAATAAAAATAGTGTGTTTTTCAATAATTGCACATTTAAGTTACTAGTAGCTCAATATTAACCTGATCAATGTTTAACTGAAATGCATATTTATACCTTCTCTTGAGAACCATTCCAAAATCAATTAAAATTTTAAAAAAGCAGCATTTTTTACCATATCGGTTTTAGAGGACCTACTTTACAGAATGTAGCTACAGAAGCCTCTTATTGATATGTATAAGCAGTGACTGTCCAATTGCCAAAAGGGTATTTCACGTTAGGCTTCACAAAGATTCAGGTGTCTCTGAAAAGAGAGTGTTCTAAAAGACACGTTTTTCTTCTCATAAAATCAGTATTAGGATGTTTCAGCATAATTGTGAATTATTCTGAGAAGTAACACCCCCAATCAGTATTTTTGCCAGTGGAGTTATACAAACCAATTCGATGCATGCATAAAAACATGAGTTCTCCTATTTAGGTCCGAGGTCTTTGCATATGCTGAGGATCCTGAGACGTTTATGCACACAGTGCCAGGGTGACTCTCCAATGCTGAACTGAGTGAAAGGATGGAAATCCCGTAGATCTATTCCTGCTCCGTTTCTGAAGACTCCTTTTTGTTTTACTGTTGGAGTTACCGCTGCCAGAAGAAGCCATCTCACGGGCCTCATTCCCTGCCCGCCACAGCCACACTTGTGCTGTGCGGCCACACGGTCAGCTCTGTCAATGAGTTAATTCAGGTTAAAATTAACCACTTTTCTGGCAAGTTAGTTTTATCCTGATGACTTTCCTGCTCCAGTTCACTCTACAGATGCACAAACTCTTACATGAGCAAAAGGGAAGAGAGGGCTTGTGGGCAGGAGGGGGAAGGAGCAGATCGCTGAGCTGGGGGGTCCAGGATGCATCCAGGATGCACCAGAGGAGCTTTCTGTGAGCTCATGGTGTTTGTGGAACCACAGCGGAGACTGACCCTTAAAAGCAATTCTGCATCTGACTTCCCCTGAAAGCAATGCTCTGAACCTACTGGACTTTTCAAAGGTCATGTAAAACGTTTCTAACAGTGCACATAATTAATATAATTATGCTGTCTAGAATAGGCAAAAGAAGCCATCTCAATCCTGAGGGCCAAGGAAGCCTTTCGTATACCTTTGGTGATCCACGTCAGTATTCAAGAACAACATGAAAAACAGAGGTGTGGCTGCAGGCTGCATAAAATTAAGGAATAACTCATTTGGGAATTTTTCTGGGAGTCCTTGTTAATATAATATGGTATTTTCATTGAAAAATGTTAGGTGTTAAGCAAAAGAAAAAAAGCCCACAGAACTTTTCTTGCAGTTGCTGAATTAGCCACTGAATTACTCACCCAAGGCAGACCTATATTTTGAATCTTTGCAGGCATAACTAAGTCTATTAGGAGCAGAGAAATCTCACAGCTTTAACCAACATAACCATGCTAAAAAAACACTCTAACAGATTCCATTAAACAAGTAAACAGTTCCTTTGTCTGTGCAGCTTATCCTGAGAATGGCACTGGCAAAGGAACTCCTGCTCTTGTGTAAGCTGCTTCCTCGCTGGAGGGAGGAGGGATCGCACAGCTCTAGCAGTACAGATATCCCTTTTAAGCACAGACAAGCCTTAGGGATACAAGACACTGGCAGGAGGGCGAATGCAAAAGATACTATTGGGCTGTAGGGTCTGTGAAAAGCAGCCCCAGCTGCTCCCTGGCAGACTTCGCAAACAGCAAAAGCTGAAACTGCCCCAAGCTGCCCGACGTTGTACCTTCCTGATGCCTATTCACAGCGTGACTCTCCTGAAGGAGCGTGCAGAAGTCAGTTCAGCTTCTGCAGCTGAATCCTTTATTCCCAGTAACTTCAGCTGTCCCGCTTTCTCTGTAGTACAGCGCACGCTGCTGATGCTGAGGGTCCCGCATGGCAGAAGCAGGACGGCAGAACGTTCCACCGAGAAATGCAGAACAGATATTTTCTTTAAGGGCTGCACGTCAAGCCAGCAGTGAGATGTGCACTTTAAATGCATTTATGCCTGATACATTGCAATTAGGTCCTTCAGTTCACTAGCTTCATGGTAACATTTTCCTTTTTCTAAGAAAAGAAAGAGAAAGAAAATGAAGAACCTCTTGAATTAAGGACTTATGGGTCACATGAAATGAGATGCACTCAGAGACAGCATGTCCATCTTGTGCCTGAAGAAGTGAGTCTATTATGACCTGAACCGGGTCTGAGATATTTCTCAAAATACTAACAGTAACTGCCCTGATCCTCACAAGTTCATCACATCAGGTCCAGTCAAGTTAATCAGCAACCAATGTCCTTGTTCTGTGTTCGTCTATGTTTTACATCATTCCTTATTTCCATTTGCTGTTGGGAAAATAACATTAAAAATGAAGATGTATTGTATTTCTGAATAGAAGTTTTTTAAAGCTTAAAATACAACGTGGCAAATCTTTTTTAAGGACTTGTCAGTCACTTTCCTTATCCATCCTAACATCAAATTCATCACTCACACTCAGCCAGGACTCTGTTTATCTTGGTAGGCAGACACAGATGAAGAGTAAGTAGGGCAAATTTTTTCCTATCGTGTTATTCTACAAGGAAAACACCCATGACAGAAGGTCTGCTTTGAGTTTTTAAAAATATAGAGCCACATCTTGCCTTCACTGGAGTCAACAGTAGTTTCAGGAAGGACAAAGTAGGGCTCAAAGATTCTGATAATAAGTGATGTCTCTGGAGGATGATATTGTTTGTATGAATTAAATTATTGTCTATAATGAAAGCTTCGCTCAAAGTATATGCCCACCCATATAGCCAAAAATCCCTCATCTGTACTTTGTATCACTTACAAGGTGGGAACACTGTTTTAGTTACTACTGGTTCTGGACAAAACACTAGGTCATAAGGAATAAATTTGTGCTTTTACTCAAAATTATTTTTTTGTGCTATTACTCAAAATGATTCAAAGATATTTTATGTTGCTCTGTAGGCAATTATATTTGTCAGATCATTAATTTTATTAAAAAAGTTACATTTTTCTACATTTCTCTTGTTTTATTATGTCTCATTTAAAGGAGCTGGGAAAAAATTCTTTGTTGTCTGCATGTGAAAAATAAGTTTGAAACAGCTTAAATGCTATTGCTTTATTCATATCTCTGGAATGATTAAATGGGACACAAATATCCACATGAGAAAAAAGACAAACCCAGAAGAGTAGACTTTTTTATTTACTTTTTTTGTCTTCTACTCTCTAATTATATATATATGTCACATTGTCAACTGTAGCCTTTAAAATAAAGAGTGTGTACTGAGGCCAGATATAGTTTGTTGGGTTTTTTTAGGTATGACTTCTAAAAAATTGTAAGACTAGTTTACCTTGTATAATAATAACTCCACAGAAACATCCTGTATTCTTCCTTATCAGCAAACGCCAGTTATTTCATTGCATATCCCCTGCCAGCGTTGGCACTGCTGTCTTCCCCTTGTGCAAGAGAGCCTGCTGCTTATATCTCCATGCAGGAACAAAAAGGGGTTTAGGTAGAAGTGGGGTTTAACGAGACTGTGCCCACGGTAGTGTGTGGCAGACGCTGAAACGAGGGCAGAGGTTGGAGAAGGTCTGCAGTGGCAGAGGCTGGCAGCAAGCAGGACCCGACTGCTCCAGCCCTCTCATCTGCACCGGGGGCAGAGGAGCAGAGATTAATGGGGAGGAAATTTCAGGGTATTTTTGTCTTGATTCCACGTTCATTTTGACATTAGACTTTGACTCTTTTGCATGAACATTGGCTGATGTTGGGCAGGGTTGGAGATACGTGCTGACCCTGTTGGTTTTGATGACACCTTCAGCAACGTATTTATAGAAAACCCTGTGGAAGGGGCCTGGAGGCCACATCAGCCAGTCCTCAACTCAGGCAGGAGCAGCTGAACTGTAAGAACAGCTGAACAGTGTAAGAGATGTCTTTCAAACCTGTACCTCATGGTCCTTTCCATTAAAGCTCTCCCTGGGATTTCCATACTTTGAAATGAAAGCCACCGTTTCTGTCCTGTAATGGACACCGCATGTAAAACGCAGGTCCCTTTTGCAGCAAATTAACTGTAAAACTGTTTTCACATCCCACTTTCTGTGCTCTGTACAATAAACAGTGCTAACTCCTCCATCATTTATTGTGGCTTTCAGACCTTTGGTAGCTTTTCCTCAGTTACTTTCCATTGTTTCGGAGCTGTTGCACCCAAACCCATGTGCAATAATACAGCTGAGACCTTAAAAATGTTCAGTGGAGTAGAAAGATTATTTTATATGACTTACTAATTAGCTAACATAGAATAAGGTTCACCTTTTTGCAAAAACAGGGCAATACTGACTTAAAATCAGATCTGATCACCTGTATCTCCAAAAGTTTTCTCTATGAACTGATACCTGTTCCCTTATTCATTCGGGTATTTCTTTTTCATTCCTATGTGTGACACTTTGCCTCTTTCCATGGTAAGTAATCTTACAATTTTGCATAGGGGCTCCCTAGATTTACATATATACAGCAGTTCAGGTTTCTAGAAATTCAAAAATGTAGAAAAATGTTCTTCGTATTGCAAGGTGAGGGTGATTTGTACATGAGTCTGGGGGTCCCAAGCATTCACAAATGTAGAAAAATGTTCTTCATATTGCAAGGTGAAGGTGATTTGTACATGAGTCTGGGGGTCCCAAGTTGTGTTATCCTTGCTGTGCTTACCCAGCTGTATTGGACCCATTCAGCACTCCCAACGGATGGGATACATCAGGGCAGTCGCGGTTGGGACTGCCAGTATTGCATCTACCTGGCTGGATCTACAGGAATAAGGAGCTATGTGCCTTTTTGTAGCTGAATGTTGAAAAACAGCTTCAGACTATAATGGAAATGAATCCTATGTACATATAATACACTGAGTATTTAAACCTGACTTAACGTTTTTTCTTTGCAAGTATGTATCTGTGTTACTATGACTAGTATATTTATAAAGTGCTGCAAATACTGTATGAAATGAAACAAATGAACAAATTCCATCTAGTTCATTACACTAAAAAGTAGAAATGCAGAAGTTTGGATTCAGGAAAAGAGTAAAAAATCAACCAATGTCAATCAATTTCACTCACTGATCTCAGACTGTGTTTTCTACTACCCGTAGAGCTACAAATAAATTCAGTTTTTAGATGGGATTTGAGTGGGGTCATGAAGTGCCTGGGATGAGGCTGTCCTCCATTCATTGGGAAGTGGAAGCATTAAACTGAAGTCATGTCAGAAAAAATAAAGGAACAATTCAATAAAATTGTTAATAGATGGATTTTAATAACAATTTCTGAGATTTTTAGATGCGTATATAATAATAGGTCTGTATCCATAAAAGTGTGTTATTACACATCTCTGGAGTGCATAAACATCCTAGCCCTGATTTGTGATGTTTCATTTTTATATTTAAAGTACCTGACTCTGTACTACAACTGCAGCCTTGCTGTGCTGTATAAGATCCAGTCACAAATGATGGGATTGTTTTCACACGGTTTCAACTATTTGTCATTTCACTGTGTAAGCTTATCTAGCTTCTCTATGTAAACGGTGGAGATGTATAAGGAGAGCTAAGTACCTTTGGGCTGAATGAAGCCCTTCCCATCAACCTTGGAGGGGATGTGATCAACTAGCTTAGAAGAGATGCTTAACTTTTAGAAGGCTACAGCTAAGTGAGGTAAAACCCTTGATGTATTTGCCCAGGAAGCAGAGCTGAGAAGGTGGGGAAAATTAAAGGTACAAATTTGGATTCTTGCATAAGGCTTTGAGCATGTTCTATGTACAATTTCAGGAAAATAAACGAGGTGATGATCCAGCAGTACAAATACATGTGTATTTACATACATTGCTGCTGAGCAGAACTTCTTCTCAGTGCCTCTTTCCTGATAGATTTCTTAGCCCTGAGTTACTCTTGTGTAACTACTCTGTCAGCACAAGAGCTTTTCTCTACGTATCGGTGACAAACCGGTTGACCTCATTTATAGTGCAGAAGAACCACACTTCAGTTCACAGGTGTGAAATAGATCTATTGCCATACTGCTTTATTGCATGGCAATTCATTTAGTGCATTTCTTGATGTGATATGCCTACTAGAGAATGCAAGGAACACAACCAAAAAAGATAACGTCATCTGTCAGTATTTCAGCTGTGGTAAATTGGCGTATTGCCTTTGAGTCAACAGAACCGTGTCAGTTAATGAAAGCTGAGGGTCTGATTAACAGGACTCCTGGGAAGGAAGGAAGGAAAGCATGTGGTCACCCTGTGGTTACTATCGGTGGTTCAATATCAGCTACCTATCTGCATAAATAGAGACATTTTCAAGGAAAAATACTCCCTCTTTTTTTATTTTAAATTTATGTGTATGGATTAAATATGTGTTTTCATCTGTTTTGGAGCTGAAGTGAGAATGTGTAGAAAGAAACAAACGGGTCAAAAAGAGAACAAGATAAAAATGAAAAGCAGAAAACCTTAGTTGGCCCTGCTGAAGAATATGTTCAAACAGCTCTCATGCCAATCTCAGATGAGAGATATAATTTTTAAAAGCTGGGTTTTTTTAATGTTGTTACTATTTGTAACTGTTAGTGTATCTATATAAAAAACAGTCAGGGAAAGATTAAAAAGAGGATTTAAGATAAAATATAAAACCAGCGGAAGAGAGAGAGTTGTCCTTTAAAAGAAGGGGACTTGGGAGAAGACATGTGGGAATTTAAGAAAAAGCTGAACACAAACAGCTACAGCAGTGCAAAGATGAAGTAGAAAGTGTGGTGAGGACCTGGGAGAGAACAGAGCCAGAATCTGTGCCCATGAGTGGAAAGGATTAGTATCTCTCTGATACTGAGAAAAGAACAAAATCAAAAAGAAGGTATCTAAACTGTGTAAGAAGGCAGATTCAGGAATCTTTAGGCCATAGATATTCTGTTGGATATTCTTTAATCGAATATGTTTGATTAAAGCAAATATTCCTTCAAGGCTAACAGTTTCAGACCCTACTTTCCACATAAGATATATTTGCTGAGAAAAGAAATAATTTCTGAAACCAACCCTCAAAATTCATGGGTCCAATTTCGAGAAAAAGTTGTCTTGTGGAGAAGAAGGAAAGCTGGGTGAGGAACCACACACCTCCCTCTGCCCAGGCTATTCTTGGCTCATTCACTTCCATGAGCAATGAATTAATTCACAAATTGGGAACATCTCCTGCTGCTACTTTCTAGCACATTTGGTGAAGTGCTGAATCCCAAATTAGTCCTGTGGTGTTGCTAGGTTTTGATAATTGTGCCTATAAATTCATTGCAGAAGTCCCTGCTTTATTCAGAAAGGCTGCTGCTGTCAAAGAGAGAAGTATAGCTTGAAATGAAATATTTTGAAGAAAATACTTTGTTAAGGTATGATTTTCTTCATACACAGCTACAACAATGAGCCAGCTCTATTTACAGAACTATGGCATTAGCCCTTATACATCGATAATATGCAGGCTTTTAGTTAACCTAACAAATATTTTGCTGTGTGGCTGATGCATTAACATGTGTATTAGCGAGCACTTGTCCATAAGGAATTTGCCAGACTGTCATCAAAGACTAAGGCAGTCCCTGCTCAGGGTAAAAACACCTGGGGATCACAGCAATCACTCTGCAGGGAATTAAAGCAATAGATTAATCGACCGTAAGAATCATTTTCCTTGTTCATGACTCGGATTTCCCTTGGCTGCCAGAATTGTGGATGAAAGTGAAAAACACCCTTGACCTTCTCTGTCAAAGAAGATGCTTCTCCCTTTCTCTTTGTCTGACGTGCAGAAATGGGGATTTTTTTTGAGTGATTTACAAGGTCTGAGAATTGCAAAGAAAAGGTGTCAATAACATAGTACCCAGATTCTCATTTATTCTGCTGTGTCCTGACCCATAAAGAGACATTGGAGAATGTTTCAGAAGTTATCAGCTTGTATCCTTGTAGTCTACGACACTTCCTGTCTTTAAAGTCTGGATGCAGCTCTACCAGTTAGCCTGTGATCGTAGTGTAAATACATGAAATAAAACTGCATGGATCTTAGGAAAAGAGTACTGTCTGGAGAGAGGTGGTAGGTACTCAAATCTTTGCTCTGTCTGTAACTCTCTGTGCAGTCTTTGGCGAGACAACTCGTCTGGCTTCCATCTTCCCATCTGAAAAATATCACTTCACAGGAAAGTCAGGAGGTTTCATCAATTAGTCTCTAATTAGGAAAGCACTTAAACAAGTGTTTCAGTTAAGCCCTTTTCAGAACGGTTTAAGCATGTGCTTAAATGACATCCTGAGTTAAAGCTTACTGCTTACAAAATGCTTCATATCAAAGACAAAAGATGGTATATAAGTGTTATACAGGTAAGTTGGAGTTTATTTATACACTGTTCAGTATCAGCATAAACTGATCCCTTGACAGGGCAGTTAGGTTGTTCACCTTTTTACTGATTGTGGTTGATGGCTCTTTCTACATGTATTATTTCTGGATGAATTATATCAACGGACAGAGCTTGATTAAGACGCAGGCACAACAGGGCTAAGCAGGGAATGAACTGTTTGACCCATGAAATATTTTGAGATTACAAAAATGTTCCATTTTTGTGTCATTATGAAACCAAAACATCACAAAGTATTTCATCGGGGGAGGCGGGAAGTATGTTTATGATAAGGGTATTTATCTGGGATGCAGAAGATGAACATCCAAGCCTGATTTTTCTCACTCTCTTGCTGACCAGACAGGTACCAAAGGTACAGTTCTGGAGTGCGTCTTCCCAGTCTGACCAGAAACTCTACCCTGAGCTTCCCCCCCCGCTTCACTTTTTATGCAAAATTGTATTTTCTTGTGATGTGATTGGATTTGGGAAAATCCTGTTTCTTTGACAGATTTATTCTCTCAGATAACCTGGTCCCCACACCACTTTCAGATGTGATTGAGTTCACAGCAGGGTTCAGCCGCTGAAGCAGAGTTTATGCCAACCACAGGATCAGAATAGTTCGGGGGGGGGTCCCTCTCAAAGTTCTAGGTCTTCATCTAATTGAATATTACTTTCTTGATAAAGCCTGACCTACAAGCAACAACTGTTCATTAATAAATGGCTCTGAATACAGAGCTAATATTTGCTATTTCACCTGCAGATCTTTACCTTATGAAGCAGCAGACCAGCTCACAGTTTCAGTAAGTTTATTCCTTTTATACCAAAGCTTAAATAGCATTTACTGTCCCATTAAGTTTCATTACTTCTTTGCAAATAAATATATACTTCTTTTATTTTGGAATAATGATTTATAGGCCAGATGAGTTTATAGCTTTGTGGGTTTGATGTTGGGGTTAGTCTCAGTGAACGCAGAGTTCTGCTACATCATAAGATAGACCTGTCTCTGATGAGATGCGTGAATAGGAAATGACATAGGTTAAGTAACAACAAATATTTGGTCCTTTGGGAGTTCCCTAAGAATTCTGTCTCTTTCTTTCTTTTATTTTTTTGCCCTTTTTCTCACACACACAGGTAAGTAATTCCTAATTCGTGGGGGTATTGTGAGCATAAATTGGTTAATGGGCATGAAATGATAAATGCCACAGAAGTGACTCTGAACAGCTCTCCTCTGTACACGTGCCCACACCCGCTTACTCACTCCTCTCTGCTTTTGGTTACCACTCCCACCTTAACCTGTCCTATGTCTGAAGCCGCCTTTGTGACTATAAGATTAAACATTTCTGTCAGAAGGAGAGAGATAACGACAAATGCAAATGCTAAGGTCTTTCTCTTTGTTTCTGGAACCCCGTTTCTGGATCACTGTGGAGTGCGGGGTGGGGGGGAAGATAATATTGATGTTTATGGTGGCAGGTACTCCATTTCAGAGGGATCAGTGTCATCAGCAAAGGCCAAGTAAGATCTGCCACTGCTGGAGAACAAAGCCTCGGTGGGCAGGTATTCCACCATGATGGATTGGTCTGGCACAGAGAGACTCCCCAGTGTTTACTGAACATTTACATGTAATTTCTTTTCTTCCAGCTTCAGTTAATGGACAAATAAAATAATGGAAGTGCTTTGAAGCACAGAAACGAAGACTACACACCCAGGAACAGCTCCAGCTAGTGCAGAACACAACAGCCTATCTGCTCAGCAACAGATGTCACTGTAAAAAGATCATCCTTTATCTCTGCCCTCTATGCTGAAACCTACTGAATAAAGAGTAGTTTCAGAGTCTTCTTATCCGTGAACCAGATCCAAGTTCACTGGGCACCATCATGAGGAACTCCTGAGCTCCAGGGAATACGAGAAGTCCCTGCTGGGCAATGGGCAATGGGACTTTCAGGAGATCTTACCTAGGAGTGCCCCCGATGGCCCGTGTGTGGACAGAGGAAGGCAGCGGTGTTGCAGTACAGGCACAACCATGTTTGTGAATATCAGCTTTGGCAAGCACTGGCAACCCACCTAAAATCCTGACAGTCGCTCCCCTTGCCCTCCACAGCAGAGAAGTGGACTAATCACTGACACCTTTTGCCTCATCAAAATATGAGGTACAGCTCTCCACCAGGTGAAGGCTTAAGTACGTGGCTTGCTGGGTGTAAAAGTCTGGCCACACCTTCCCTGGGCAAGAGAGGAACAACCACAGCAAGAAGAAGAATAAACTTCAGTGAGATCTTCATTCACAGAAGTCATTTTAATTAATCATAAAACCACTTTTGCTACAAATGTGAAAATAAATATGTATAAATATATGTGTGTGTGTCTCTGTGTGTGAATGAGCGTATTTGAGAGAACAGGCTGGGAGAGCAGTGTTGTGTTTTTTACTTTTTAGTTACCTAAACCCATTTATATATACTGCAAGACAAGCCACCTTAGTGAAGAGATTGCTTTGATGCATTTTTCCTTTTTGAGTTATTAGTAAGTGCATGACACTTATGGAGGGAACCAAATTATTCATTTCTGCCAGGAAGAATGAAAACCCAAATACTAGGGAAGGAAAACATTAAACAAACATCATATAATACTTGGATCCTAGTGCATTCTAGTGCTAAAGAGACTTTTTCTCTACTGAATTCCTTGTAGGAGCATAAAGACAAAAATATAACTCCACAAAAGATTTGAAAAGATCTTATGGTGAAGTAATCAAAATGTTTTCTCTTTACTAAAATATTTCACTGGTTGCTAGAAATATTCAAGAATTCATAAAATTGTTATGCATTCTTGAGTAGATGTTAAACTATAACAATATTGAAGTAAATTACAGTAATAATAAATATTCCTATTCAATTCAGTGTGAACTAGCACTTCATCTATGGCTTTTTCATATTTTTATTTAGGTATTTTTGGGGCACTCTGATTTCCACAGGAAGGTTCCCAAGCCTACTAAAATTAGTGCAACTCTCTTCCATGATTTCTTGTCACCCCAGTGCTTCTGGGATCAGGCCCAGAAAGAGTAAGGAATGGCTCTCTGGAGAAAAGATAACATGTATGGAATTGGGGCAGAGGAGAAATCTCACAAGGAAAAGCCGTTACGCAACTCAGGCGTAACCTTCGCGGGAGCAGCCGGGTCAGCAGGGCCTGGGGAAGCCATCCTCCACCCGACTTACAGATCCCCCTCTTCCCATTGACGAGAGCCAACATGAGAAACTGGAGAGAGCATAAATCCCCAGGGTCCCACAGCCCTCCTCACAGAGCCTCCCAGAAAAAGGCACAAGATGCCTGTAGGACCTCACATCACCAGCTGCTCACTTCCATGCACCGTCAAGGGACACTTAATCATGTGTACCAGCAGAGGGAACACCCAAAGTTTTCTAGAATATTTTAGTTCCTCAATCAGATATTTTAAGTAACAAAGGGATTTCCATTACCTTATCATCTGTATTTTCTTGAATTACTCTATTATTTGCTTTTATCACAGTCCCAGTAATTTAGTGGAGGAAAGCTGATACATATTTGGGTATTCAGAGATTTCTGGGAATCTCTGTAACACAGAAACGTCAGATTTATTTTATTAATCTCAGTAAAGGTTTGGAAGAAAACAGTCCTATATAAGAGAATACAATAGGACATAGAAGACACTACCAGTCAGAAATTCCAGAAAATATTGTTTCGGTGATGTCAGTAATTGTTTTTCCTTTAAGGAAAATAACCTCATTATGCCTCAGCTGTCTCTATTACTGGAAAGTAGTTGTTCATGCTTGTTCAGATGAAACAGTTTAGAAGAGCTCCCCCATCTGAACTAGACCAGCATCCGTGTAAACACACTGTACAAATGTTTCATTAAAACGGTACCTTTTTGGTTGAAGGGGCAGTTCACTAGTTGTTAATTGATGATGGAAATGTATCTCACCAATATTTCATTATAGCTCTGTAAGGGTTGTTTCTTTCACAAATCAGAAATGCTTTGGCATAGTGCGTTCTCTCAGGTGCTGTTAGTTCATGACGTAGCTAAAGGTTCCAGCTAACTGGTCATAACTAGATGACATGCGAGTACATGATTCACATGCTGTTAATTAAAGTTGCTAATAACACTCAAAGCTTTAATATATAACTGGCAGCTACTTGGATGCTTGGTGCCCATACGGCCTGCACCTGTAAATGTGATGCAGATGACATGTGATGCAGAAGACACGTGATGCAGAAGACCATCTGGTGAGGGGAAAAACTGACCTTCCCAACGCAAACAGAATAGAGCACTGAAGGGAAAACAATGTTCAGGTCTGGAAAGGAGATTCTCCGTCTCTCTTTCTTCTTCTTTTTGTAAATACTAAGACTTTCCCTGAAAGCAAGTACTGAGGAAGATTTATTAGCATAGTAAACAACAAATAAAACCACAGACAAATAAGAAATATGAGAGTTGTTAAATGATGCAGCGTCATAGACCTATCTATAGAAGTGCAAATCAGAGAAACAGACAAACTTGAGAAGACTGGAAAGTGTTCATTACCTGGTAAATTTTAATCTTGAGTAGAACTGTTAATTTCAGTAATATTCGGTGGTTTATTGTACAAGACCCAATTTGAGAAATAATTAGCAAGGGCCAGTCTTTCATCTATTATACCCCAGATTTGACTGTAGCAAGAATTCAGGGTGTGCAAGACAATCAAAACTGGGAAGACGTGAGATGATTAAAAATCAGACAGATGAAATCCTTCTTTTGTTTAAGGCAGATGTCCTGGTTTCAGCCAGGATAGAGTTAATTTTCTTCACAGAAGCTAGTGTGAGGCTGTGTTTTGGATTTGGGATGAGAAAATGTTGATAACGTGCTGATGTTTTGGGTTGTTGCTAAGCAGTCAAGGACAGTCCAGCTTCTCATGCTGGGCTGCCAGCGAGCAGGCTGGGGGTGCACGGGGAGCTGGGAGGGGACACAGCTGGGACAGCTGACCGAGGCTGGCCAAAGGGATATTCCATACCATATGACATCATTTCAGTATATAAAGCTGGGATGAAGAAGAAGGAGGGGGTGGAGGGATGGTGTCTGTCTTCCCAAGAAACCATTACGCGTGATGCAGCCCTGCTTCCCTGGGGATGGCTGAACACCTGCCTGCCCATGGGGAGCGGTGAATGGATTCCTTGTTTTGCTCTGCTTGTGTGCA
>NW_010556834.1:73151-84143 GCF_000687285.1 Phaethon lepturus
CGTTTCTCTTCCCTGTCCCACTGTGGAGGAGTGAGCAAGTGGCTGCGTGGGGCTGAGTTAGTGGCTGGGGTTAAAACACAACAGTAGTATACATTCATACCTAACAAAGCAGCTCATGGAGAAGGTATATGACCAGCTGAGTACTGAAAAAATAGCAAGTGGGAAAGCATTTAAAAAAGTAATAAATTAATGTCAGTTCCTAAAAATTATGTGAAGGTTGACTATGTATTTAAATCTAAGCTGTAAGTAGCAATGAGTAGAAGACACTTCAGCACCTAATCTAGTACAGTCAAGGTAGAACAAAAAATTTGTCTACTAAATTTGGATGGTCCTACAATACTATCTCATGTAAAGAAATAAAGCTGAGCCTTAGAACAGATCAATTAAGAGTTGTCATTAGGTCAGGAATTCTGAGGAAAAAAGGGCCAGAGTACAAATATGGGAGAAGATAAGGGCAAAAACAGAGACTTGCTTGACGGAGGAACACATTTCTTTCTTTCTCTTGCTTCTGATGCTTCTGATGCAGGAGAGAGAGAATATCTAACTCACTGTTTTTTGATTGCAGTAGTATGCTTATTCAGAGAATCCTAAACCTCTGCCCCCACATCTGAATTTTCTGTTAATGCCTTTTATGGACATTAATTTTGTACTGCTTTCATCTAGATGTACACTTTGAAAATGAGAACCAGAAAAATGTTTCTCTTTGTGAATGTATTAAAATCCAAGTCTGGGAAAGCAGACAGTTATTAGCATGTTTAGTGTCCATAAACACAGAGCCTGCATTTTGTTACCTTCTGAGGTAGCCTACTCAATGTATATGTTATACCATCTCAGGAAACAATAAAAAGTTCATTTGCCCATCGAATTCTCATTTAATTGAATGATTAATTGATATTTTTTTCTTATTGCCTGGATTTCAATTTACCTCCTCTTTCTCTGGATTTATGCATTGCTTATTCCTTTTATTGCTTCTCCTAATGGCTTATTTCCTTCCGGTAGCTATTTCACGATCCCTTCAGTACAGCTGTGTCAGTGTAGATACAGCATGGAGAGCCGTACTGCATCCCCAAAACATTCTCTTTGGATTCTTTGGAGATAGTATCCGTTCCACAGTGAGGTATCTACTCACAGGAATGAATGAGATCTTATAAAAAGCATTAACATACAACATGTTTTCAACAGGAATTAAGTGCTTGGCAATTTTAAAAATTAATCTCAGAAAGCATAGATTAGATAGCTGGTGCTAATGTTCTTGAATGGCCCAGTAAATAACTCACTAGAATTTGAGTGAGGGCAGAAGAGATTATTCACCGTGGTTCCCCTTTGAGTCCATTGGTGGGAGAAGGCAATCACAGCAATGCTTCTTTCTGGTCATCATTGTCATTTGGAGGACAGGTCTCACACTGTTGCTGTATAGCTCCCCTCTGCCACCCGTGGACCTCCTGGGCACCCTGTTCTTCCAGCCATTGACTGAATCTTAGTTGTCAAATGAATAGCAATAAGCAAGTAGCGGTACAGACAAGCAGTAAAGATTTCAATGGAAATTGTAAATCCCTCAACAAATTCCAAAAGTCATATGAAATGCTGTGTTTTTCTACAACACGGTATCTGAAAAGTAAGAGCAAGGAGACAGAAAACCCATCTACCAGTGTATACTCAACTGAGATAAATCAACAGTATTTTCTTGAAGCAAACAGAGTTACAGTTTATAATAGGAGTTTGACCCCGATGTTGTATAAGCTTACTGGGACATTTTGATTTCCTGCTCCTTCCTGGTTACAGAAACTGATGACCAAGGTAATTGTGCAAAAGACTTGAAAAGTCCATCCACCGGTAAGTAATTGACCTTATGAGAAAATCCCCCATGGCCCTTTGCTGCAGAGCAGTAAAATGTTCAGCATCTTCAGGCAGCCTCCTTAGCTGTACATGCCTGAGGAAATCCTTTCTGACCAGCAACCTATTGATTCTGAAAAATGCTATATTTGATCATAAATCTTGAGCAAGCTCAACACGGGTCAGTAGAGACAAAATATTAACCACCCTAAAGTGCTTTTAAAGATTCTCAGACTAGCATAAAGAAAAATATGACATGTACACTTATCTGTAATATAGATTTTTTTTTTTTTTACATTTGCATACCTCTTTCAGAGAATTACATTCTACGGTAGCACACAAAAATCTTCTTTCTGAAATCATATGCATAGGCTGCACGTAAAATTGACTTGAGGGTAGGAACTTGTCTGTCAACAGTAGATTTATTATTTTTTTAAATTACTTCTGTGTTGTCAATGGAATTAATCAATCCAGTTCAAACACTGTGCTCCTTCCCTGAATATTTCTTGAGTTATGACCTAGCAGTACACCTTTTCTAATTAGAATATTTTGAAAATTTACCAGAAAACAAAATTTTGGGGACTTCTGCTCTGTCAGACCCAAAACATTCAAAATACCTTATATTTGAGACTTTTCAACAACTCTAAATTGGCACTGCCTGGATTATTGATCATTCTTTTGTGAGCTCACATACCACGGGCTTGAAGTGCCAGCAATCCCATGGCAGTCCGATGGCTGGTATGTTGTGTATCTGGAAGATCCTGTCCCCTGCGATGTGCTTGCAAGGGCATACCTAAAGTGAATTTCAGATATTTGTCAGTCATGCTTTCCTCATGGCCCGCGTTTCTCCTAAGGAGACTGTAACACATAAAACACCACTCCAGCCTGATTTTCACAGGGGCCTGAGCAGATAATGAGCTGAAAACCAGGCCTGTTTCTAGGTACCTCAGAACAAGAAGCCATTTAATAGGGAAAAATAATCTGAAGGATTTTTGTACTTTTAATAACTTTAAGGTCTGATAATAACATGTCAAAAAGTGCTTTAGGCTTCCTAAATTCAAACACACAGTGGCTGAGATCATTTCCTCAACTGTCCTTAGTATGAATCTGGAAATATTTTCAGATGGAGCTATTTAATCCACTAAAATGAATTTCTTAAATCATCCTTTTTCACAATCTCTCACAAGCACTTACTGTGCACTTTCTTACTTAAAGAAGTATTCAATCTTATTTAATTGTGGCTAAGAAACCTGGTTTCAGACCTTGATGGATGTTTCATAGAGTGGACAATTTAGCGTCGGTCTTACATGATCTTCATTTTTGACCCAAAGACATTAGAGAGAATTCCTTAGCAATGTGTTTTCATACCCTGATTGCTTGTATTTAGCAAAGCCAAATATAATTTTGTTGGTCTGAACTAGCATAAACTATGAGAGAATGGCTTCGTATGAAAAAATTACGATAGAAGTAGACGTTTTTATGGTTATGTCTTTTTCAAGTGACCTAATTAACACTGTTTTTAAACTAGAGCTGCCTGGTTAGTACTGTCAGAGGCAGAAACGTGTATCTCCATTCACTCTGCAATCCATTTTTTGAGAACAAAGGTCTCACAGAAGAATCTAAACTGAGAAATTTTTACATTTTTTACTCCTTGTGAATTTGCTTCAGAGGCAAGACCCATTTCTCTGCAAGGCCAGTTTGAAATTCTGGTGATTATGTCAAGTCCTCTCTATTATTATTAATGCTCCTGCTGTGAGCAAGACAGTCTTGAGGTATAGAAAAATCAAGCATATTTTCCGGAGGATAATTTTTCTCGAAATGTAACACAACAAAGTAATTATCATAGAAGATGGTAGGCAGACGAGAACAGGGAGTCTACAAAAAAAGAGAAGCGACACAAACTGATAGCAGACAGCTGCTTTATGGGCAGATCTATATGCTATTCTGTTTGTAGTACATTCTTGTTTCTTAGGATTATTATTTTTTCTGCAAAAGGTCAGGTAGCTGAAAAAAAAAGGCAGAGAGTTCTCTAGCAGACGCCAGTAACAGAAAGGTTGCTGAATTCTGATCAGGAATTGAAGGGTTTGTCCTGAAAAGTCACATGCAGCTTTTGTCCTTGAAAAATAATTGCAACTTGTCAGAAATACCAGTTGTTGCTAGATGAAGACAGAAGTTCAGCATTATTTATGGATCTACACTTCTCAAGTAAATAGATTTCCCCTAATTTGCAATTCTAAAAATGCCTTTAAATCTATTTTTAAATGGCTTCTCCAAACACAGGGCAGAGTTGGTCAGGCAGTTTTTGACAAAATGTATTTTTCTTGAAAGATTTTGTTTTATTTAAGCTGAATTATTAATGGAGCTGAGCAGATTTTGAAGATGCTTTCAATGAGATTTCTGAATAAAAAGCCTTTGACCTACGTTTTGATACAACTATATTTTGAGACTGTCTTCCAAACATTTTGTTTCAACCCTGCAAATTCCAAACCTCAAAATTTTCTGTGAAGCAGAACCATCATCTGTCCAGCAGAGAAGAGAGCTGGGAACGTACCACAGAGCACTGCAGTCCTTGTCAGATTCCTCATCTACCTGCAGTTTTCCCAACAGTTTTTCTATAGACTTCAAATGAGCCGCCATTTTATTAGCTTTCTATGTGTGTCATACATCCAAGAACAAACTTTGTGGGATTCTGTTTAAGGTTTGCATTAGTTCTCTTACTGAGAATTGGGCTAAGCAAACTAGAAACAGAACAAAAAATTCAGCAAAATTTCCCTGCAGATAATGCAATATTTTCACATGGATTTCTATTATTTCTCATGTTTTATAAGTAATTTTGGAACGATAGTCATCATTTTCTATTGTTGCAGTTGGTTTTCTTTTTTGTCTTCCTTTCTGTTTGTTTTTCCAATGGGAGCTTGTATTAGCCAGTCTTTCTGTAGAGCTCAGACAGGTTATTGCAACCCAACTCAGAAAAAAACCACAATTACTAGGTCATTAACAAATCTTACGTTAACACATGCTGCACAGAAATGTGGCAAGTTATGCAGTACACACATGTAATAAATACAATATGTTTCATACACAATAAATTAACATAATGCAAAAAATCAGGTGTGGTAAATCTGAAGAATGCTGTTTACATTTCTGGATGTGTATTTTGGGCTTTTATATTAAGGTACCAGTAACAACAGAAGGAAAAATGTATATGAGGTTGCTTGCTCTATACTCTTCTGTGTTGTGCTGAGTTGTAAAATAAGGCCAGAAGTCAGGCAGCATGGTAGGTGTTGTTAGTGGGAATTTTTTCAACTGATGTCACTAGTAATGATTTTCTAGACTATCGTGGATTGTGTGAAAATAAACCATTTTATTTGCTATGCATGCTCTCTTGCTCATGTTTTCTGCTATTTTAATGCTTCCAAAGCAGACACTGCCTTGTCTTCTTGTTCAAACCAAATATAAAATTAAAAGATTCAACAAGCAAGAGAACTGAACTCCTCTTTCACCCCTAGAACCAGCTCCCACATACTAAAGCCAAGGCTCAAGGAGTAGGGTGAGAAAAATCACAGATTATTTACTACATTTATTGCATTACTGAAATCTTTGTTACTATTATATATTTTTCCAATCATTATATGCATGACTTAATAATTTAAACTTTTAGGGATCCTATTACACAATAATTACACAATAATTATACAGAAAATGAGACTAACAAAGAAAGAAAATAAAAGGAGAGATCCAGGGAAAGTCAGCGACATTTGCTTTTGAGATAATCTGTGGAAGCAATTTGATATTACTGAGTATCAGGGCAAGTTATGTGACTTCTGATCTGCCATGCTGTGGAATCAATTCCTAATATAAGTTGAGGAAACGTTACTGCTGAGGCAGAGTGAATACAGAAGAAAATGTAATGAAAGAAATAATATTAGCAGGAAGATAGAGGAAAGATAAGATTTAGTCTACCATAACTTACACATCTAAAAATTAAACATCTAAGGCTGAACTATTCACCCTGAACTCTCTTTGTGGTCATCAAGGAGAAACAGGCAGATACAGATTTGTCTCATGTTCAGGTAGTGATTGAAAGACAGGTCACGTGAATCACCTTGTTGCTAGCATCTGACTATAAGGAAAAGCTAAAATGACTAGCTCAAACTGAAATTTCCATCCTCTAGACATTTAAAGTTAAGTTAGATGACTCTTAGCCAAGCTAATCAACAGGTCTTTTTGAATGAAACAAACCTTATTTTAATGAAATAACTTGGAGTTTGTCAAAGCAATAATGGTTTATAAAGGAACGACACTGTCCCTTCTGCTGAGCTTTTTTCTTTTGAGACTTCTCTTTTCTATAGTTACTGTAATTTTAAAGTTAAATTAGGTAGTGTTTTGGGATGAATTAGTGTGTTTATCACTACAAAGTTGAAGTTGATACCCACTCACAGAACTGAAGATTTAACTTGACTTTGCACACCTTCATTACACCATTTGGGGTAACTTAGTCTGTGTAAGTGTAGCTGTACAGTGAGGTTTTCAAACTATCCAGAGTTGTTTGGTTACCAAAGAGGTCAGACTAGCAGGGTGACTCCAGCAAGTTAATGAACTGTTATTGCTTAAGTTGCTGTGCCACCCTTGCATTACTATTTGACTAAAGCCCTTCTGTAACCTCTTCCGAAGCCCCAAAGCCATAGACCATCATGCAAAAATACAAGTTACACTGGGGCAAAGCTAATATTTACAGCTCGAAAACGCTGTCACATGTGCATTGTCCCATCTCTGCCATAGTCAAAATCCCAGTGGATAGTCCAGTGAGACAATGGCATGTCCTATGTAATTCTTGTCAGTCCACAATACTTTTCCACAAAACTTTCTCCTGTGTCAGAGTTCAGCAAACACATCTCAGTGTATAAAAAACTCCCGAAAGTTCTTCAGCTTGAACAGGTGCTTTAATGTCTAAAAGCTTGTCCATATTTTCTAAATATATCAGCTTTCTGTACACCTTGCCCTTATGTCTTCGCAGGTGCTACTTCACAAGTACTATTGGAACTCTTACTGCAAATCTCATCATTCATCTTTGTTCTTTTTAAGGCACAGGAAAATTAAGCCTTTCATTGGCTTTAAGAAGATTTCATAGGGTAAAATTCTTCTCACCCTAGAAAATCTGAATTTGTTTCCTAACTGAAACTTTCGTTCTTGCTTACTGAAAACAAAATTGTTCTGTAATCCCGTCTGTGCCAATTTGAGTGAGAGTGAATAAATCCCCAACACTGCCCAGCAAAACAGCTCATGGCAGTAGGCTGACATGTTGTGTGTCTCCAGGCAAAGTAAGAAAAGTCTTATGACAGATCTAAAAGTACAGTACATAGTTCAAAACATTACTGTAAGTATAGTAAACAAGCCATTAAAGAAAATTCCAAACTTATCATTTACCTACACTCTTAATACAGCTTAGCAATTAATACATTCATTCTTTTCTATTGTTCAGTGGCTAGAGCTACAGTACACTTCACTGAAAACAGAATGAGCAGAGATAGCAATCAAGGTGACCCAATGGGAGCAACTTGGGTTTTGTTGTTAATGGCTTTTTTTCCCACAGCAGATGATAGCCTCTTAAAAAAAGAGCATCATAGTATCTTTTAGGATGAATCCCAAAAGATTTGATCTGCTTTCACTCTCCCAATGGATCCCAAGTTAGTACAGTAAGCATTTTCCTGGTTTTCTAGGATTTTCAGTTTTATTGATGGCTGAGGGTATCTTCTCAGGATTGCTTCACTTGCATGGATCTGTTTATTCTGAGAAATCATGCTGGATACACTGCTTTTTCTGAGCTCAGTTGGTTGCCGCTGAGCTCTGGGTGAGGCTGGAGCGATTTTGGCACATTATGCTCTGTACTCCTGCCACACCAGTCAGCCGTGCACGAGGTCCCAAATCGCAATGCGAACCTGAACAGGTACCCTTTAAAGCTTGAAAGGTCTACATTAGCTAAGTCTGTGGCTATTTGTTTAATAATATATTCATTTTGTCTCTGTTTTCGCACATCTCCCAATAGCTGCCTGCCAAGTTGCTTAGGGAAATGAAGCCCAGGCTGGTTACAAAGGTTGTGAACTACAAGGAATTATTAACAACAGTCAACTGAGTCTGGAGCCTGTGATTGCTTGACTTTCGGCCTGCGGCATGTTCCTGTGAGACAAATAGTGCTCCCTGGGAATACAGCGGGTGACCTTCTACCTGGGATGTGAGGAGGCATGACAGATGCTGAGATGCCATGTGCTATTTGTGACACGTGGCAGCTCTGACTGCCCTTCACCTGCCAGCAAGATGACAAGACCTAGAAAAACAAGGACTCTCACAGATTTTGGGCCTGATGCCAGTTGTAGAGCTGAGTTCGAAGGAATAACTTTTCCCCTTTCACCAGCTCATCCTGACCCTACTTCTCTCTCGCTCTCTACTGCTGGAGAAAGTGAAAAGGAGCAGGCATTTCTCCCCTTTTCTCCACATTACCAAACCTTTCTAAGGTTCTCAGGTTCGTTTCTCTGGGCACAAATCAAAATTTGCCAGCGCTTGCCACAGTACCTCACCTGGTATCTGCTTTGCAATTCTTCAGTCTTACAGCTCTGTTTACACGTGCAATGTCTCCTGGCGCTAAGATGAGTTTTGCCCTATTTAGCATAGCTCAGCTAGCAACCCGCATCAGGAACAGGCATCTGATGCTCCTGCTTCTCCTGGGGGGGATAAGGGGAAAAGCTACTCAAGCACCAAGCACAGCCCAAGTAACACACACAGGCAGCTCAGGGCCCTGGACCAGTGTGAAAGTCTGGCACATCTCTTTCTCATGCAAGATCCTTGGAAGCTACTAATGCTGCTTGCATGAAGCAGAGCAGAAAACAGAAGCAACCTGACAAAGCTCTGAATTGCTGTTGCCACTGTTTCGGTGGGAGGTCAGGTGGAGAAAAAAGGGAGCCTTGTGCTCCGACACTGCCAAAGTCAAATCTCCTTGTCTCATTCAACAGGACTACTAAAAGTTTTAAAAAATGTTGTCCTTTTTTTCATAGATATTGAGGAGGAAATTCAACTGAGTGAAATCCAAACCACCTTGTTTATTATTGTTCATCATATTATCATTGTGTGTGTTCATATCCATCCACCAGATTCCACTGTCTTTTTCCAATTTTTTCAAAGAATTTTTTATAGCTTCCTTTGGACCTGAGCAAATGTTTAATTTTTGCAGAAGTGCTCATGCAAAAGTGCATGTTGTGGAGTGTCACTAAAGCAGATACCTGTAGTACAGGCATTTACATATGATGCCATGGTGGCCTAGAGTGCTCTGGTCATAGGAAGCCCTCTGAGAAACCTCTCACATGTTTTTATAGAAGAAATAATCTTTTTCTTGTATAGATAAATCAAATTCAAACATAAACCACCGAGAGCTTTGTTGGCTTTGAACTAATACATTCAAGGTTCATACACTCTAGTACTATATCACGGAATCACAGAATCACTAAGTTTGGAAAGGACCTTCAAGATCATCAAGTCCAACCATAAGAATAAGAACAAAATTTGAATGTACTATTTTGACTGTAATGGCCTTCGAACATGCAAGCGATACTTGTGAAGAATGTGCCTGACTTATTTAAATCTGTTGAGATTCCTAGATAAAGCTTCCCTTTATTTTTACAAATTCCACTGCTCTTCAACTTTTAGATGCATTTTTCTCTTTTTTCCCCATTCTCTTCTGAAGTTGCATAACAGTGTTTGTGACATGCTTTGAGATTTGAAGTGCAGTGTATCATTGTTCAAGTCTATAGAGAATGAAGCAACATTAAACAAATGTTCATGTTGGAAGGTAGTGCATTTAAAAAGCAGAAAATGCAGAAAAACTGCATGTACCTGCGCAAATATAATTTTGCTCCATATATGTAAGAATAAAAACACCCTTTAATAACATGTTCATCCCCCCCGCCATCTGGATTCCTGCCTCCTGCATTCAGTGTTAGTTCCAGCTGGTGCAAAATCAAGATGGAAGCAGATCAAGACCTGTTTTATCCTAATTATTCCTTATTCATTGCATCCAGTCCAGCCTCCAGATCTGCTTCATTCAATGGCCAGTATGTGCTTTCCGTTTTGTAAGAAATGCAATAATATAGGAAGATTAACCAGGAAAGAAATAGCTAAGGATAAAAAAATGCAAAAATTATTTTACCTAGGAAAATACAGTACTATAATTTACTGTCCAGGGAGGGGCAGTGAGTTTCTAGTTAAAAGAAAAAGAAGGATAGCAACTGCTGGTTTATGGGCGATCTTTACTGAGATAAACCATATAGCTGTTTAATTGGAGGGAGACAGCATGCAAAAGTAGTACGCTAGTTCATAGTTATGCATGCTTGATTTACTACAGGTCACAGATCATGATGTGTGCAGGAACATGTCCTTGAAAGGGCGAATAAATTCAGTCAGTTTTCTGATTTCATTCTGGCATAACTAACTATTAGATGGAGTGAGAGAATGCACCTGTACTTCCTTAGGAAGAAGTCTGAATTCCACTTTATCTGCTTCTGGGTGATCAGTAGAAGAGTCGGGAAAAAAGGCTTTTAATATCTCTCTGGTTTTGATATATTGGCATGTTTAAGAAACAAAAAAATGTAAATCATAGTGGAATTTTTTTCACATAACTTATCACAGAATCACAGAAACATTAAGGTTGGAAAGGACCTTTGAGATCATCAAGCCCAACCATTAACCCAACACCACCATGCCCTCTAAACCATGTCCTGAAGCGTCACATCCACACATTTTTTGAACACTTCCAGAGATGGTGACTCCACCACCTCCCTGGGCAGCCTGTTCCAATGCTTGACCACTCTCTCAGTGGAGAAATTTTTCTTAATATCCAATCTAAACCTCCCCTGGCGCAACTTGAAGCCATTTCCTCTTGTCCTATCGCTGATTACTTGGAAGAAGAGACCAACATCTGTCACACCACAACCCCCTTTGAGGTAGTTGTAGAGAGCAATAAGGTCTCCCCTCAGCCTCCTCTTCTCCAAACTGAACAATCCTAGTCCACTTAGCTGCTCCTTGTAAGACTTGTGCTCCAGACCCCTCACCAGCTTCATTATCTTTCTTTGGACACGCCTCAGCATCTCAACGTCCTTCTTGTAGTGAGGG
>NW_010556835.1:0-5187 GCF_000687285.1 Phaethon lepturus
CCGCTGCGGAGCCCGTCGCCTCGGTGGCTTCCTGTCACTGTGCCCTGTCAGTGTATCGCCACACCCGCAGGCTTCCGGAATCCCAGATTTTGGAGCAGTCTGAAAGGTGATATTTTTCAGATCAGCGTTTCGGGGCTTCGGTAGCCCCACGCAAAAGCATTTCCTGGCCTCGTGTGCCCACAAAATGCTCGGAGAGGAATTTGCAGGAGAACAAGGAGGAACTATTTTACTTGCCAAGTTGAACTGTTTGGGGCAACAAAGTGCCAGGCCTCCAGCTGGTATGATTCCTTATGCCTTAGTTAGCATGATTCATTTATTAAGTGAGATTTAATGTGAATTGTTGTTACAGGTGTTCCTAGGATGAGGGCCTTACAAAATTCCTTAGTTAAAAAGTATTCCTTTTGTAAGTCATCCTAAGTGACAGGAGGCTGAAGACCGAGGGCCAAGCTGATCCTCCGTTGGCTACTAAGGTCACAGATCCGTGCAATCTATTGTGCAGAACCAACAGCAGCTGAGACTTGCAGTGAGACAGGTTTTGATGAGAGCTAATCCTGAACCCGAATACAGATGTTATACTCTCATAAACACTCCACCACCCAGTTTTGACAGCAAAGATGTTGATAGCATGCCATGAAGCTGACAGTTTTTCCACTGGCAAATGGTCAAAAAATGGACATGATAATATCTGAATTTACCACAGATCACTTACATGATTTTTCTATTTTGGCTTACTTTTTTTTAACAATGCAAACTGTTTTTCTTGTGCTTGAATGCTTCCCTTGCAATCAGTTCCTCTGTATTTTATAACAACTTTGTCTTCTGCTCTTGTTGTCCTTGTCACCCAATTTAGTTGTTTCTTATTCACCATACTAGAACACATCGGATAGACTAGGCAGAAACATTTGGGATTTTTATAGTCTGGTCTTGCTTACCATGAAGTTCATGATAAAAGTGGTACTGGATTGATTCTGATTCCACCTGAACTGGGTTAGTGTTTTCCTTTGTTTTTTATCGTAGACTTAATGGGGTCCAACAACGAAAGTCTTTAAAGGTGAATCCAGACTCACATGTTAGTTTGGAGTAGGAATGTGCTTTTGAAGAAGCTTAGTTAACTGCCCTTGGTAATGTGTTTAGTAGGGATGTTTGGTCCATAGCACCGGGTGATTCACTCTACAGATCCACTCTTTTGAGGTCACATACATAGTTGTAATGTTGCTGTCTAGTGTCACTTCTAAGAGCTAAGAAACGAGAGCAGGGAAGGACAGGGAATTATAATGAGTTCCCTGGAGGTAATTAATTTTTTTTTTTTTTTTTTTTGTCTCACCACAACCTTTGGATTTTCCAATTTCCTAAGTTTCAAAGAACGAGCAGATGCAAATATTCAACAAAGCTGGAAAAGCGATAAAGTAAAACTGGATGTCTGTGTAGGGATGGAAGTTTTGGCTACAACAGCCTCACCAGTGCTTTATGAAGTGTTGATAAGAGAATAATTCCATCTCCAGAAAAATAAGTTTTCAATATTCTTCAGATAAAGGAAGTAATTGCAAATTTTTTTTATAATATGGCTTAAAACATAGTTTTAAGAATAAAACTCCTGAAAAGAAGAGGGGCAGAGAGCTGCAAGGTGTCTGATGCTATCAAATGCAAAATAAAAATCATTTTTCAGCGTTAGCACCATATTTCCCATATTCCTTGTTGAGTGCAAAGGGAGAGACCCTGTCCGCTTCACAGAAGTATCACATGCCCTATTTCAGTAACAGCATTTATTGCATTTATTATGTCCTTCAAGATTAAACCTGTTATGCATCCAAAGCTGCCCATACCCCAGTAAATCAACCCAGTGGAAAATCTTTTACCAATAAGAAGAAATTGGTAGTGAGCCCTGTAGCTGTACCCACAGTATTTTGGTCTCCAGGAGAGGGAAAATCACATAGGTTTTTCTTAACTCTCTCCTTGATTCATGCATGCCTGACATTGTGTTAGGAGTCTTTGAGAAGTCTTGTGTTTTAGTAAAACCCTCAGACTGGAGAAATCTACCTTGGGAAGCCAGTCAGAAAAGCTCTGAGAAATCTGGATGGCTTGTAAGCTAGTGTGAAACCACTTTTACCCTCATTTTCCTTTAATCTTGTTCTGGGATAAGACCAGTCAAACCAATACAAGCCACTGATTATTACAAGAGGAAAATATTAACACTTCACAATCATGTCCTCCTTAAAATACATCTCAGTGTCCACAAACATTTAGTTCCAAATTTACAGCACGTTTACTTCAAGTACTTAAAACCTCCTAATAAAGACAAGTCAGACACGTCCATAAATCATAAGCCTGTACAGTACTTTCAAAGTCTGAAACTGTTCTTAAGTATTTCTAGCAAACAGGTGTCTCTGGAATTACCTGAAGTGCTCAGGGACCCAAAAACATGAGAACATGACAGGTATAGATTTCAAACTGGAGTTTCATTTTACATCTGACGCTGGAGGCTATACACCAGCGCTGAACAGTATCCACAATGCAGTCGGAACATATGGCCTAACATAATGTATGACAAGCCCTGATTTTAAATAACATCCCTCGAGGGCTGAAAAGAGTGCCCTATAGCAACACTCCTATAATGTTTCACTGCCACTCTGGTTGGGCATACAAGTCTATATTTATGTTTATTAATCAACACAACAGTAGAAGCAATAATAACTAGAATTTGCAAAGGAATTTGGGAGCTGTCTGCAGAAGAAACACGATGGTAAAGTAATATGAGAGTTAGGACAGTGTTTCTTAGCTTGCTGCAGTGTGAATGGCAACAATCCCTCCAAATAATATTTCAGAAATACCACGATTCCAACTTTAGCTGAAAGAATAGAGGCAGTTTGGCTTACTAAGGAAAAGACATAGATGGAGACAGAAGAAAGTAAGGGAGAGAGAGAAAGGGAACAAAGGAGAGAGGAAGACAAAGAAAGACAGGAAGACAAAAAACAGAAAAAGACAGAGAAGGAGGGAGGGTTGATTTAGATCCTTTGTAGATAAAAATCCAGAATGACTAAATGCCATAGTTGCATATATGCCAGAAAATCCGTACCAAACACTACCTATACCCATGACAACTAAAAAGTAATTGCTTCCCTGGCCTGTTCAGAAGTTTCCCATGGTGCTCGTCATGCCCAGATAGACTATGGTCTGTACAACAAGGAGATCTGAAAACTCCACTTTTTTGTTTCACTCCCGGTATTCCTCTTCAGTTTCTCCATCCAGTCAGCATGCTTAAAGTGGGCCTATGACACACCAGAAAAAGCAATTTATTTTAAAAATGTCATTATAGCTACAACTCATTTTGTTCAAAGAACCTTTTTCCCATTACAGTTCGGAAGCTGTTTGAAATCACATTTCATATACCATAGAAGAAGCCCTTTATTTTCAGTCCATAAGCAATTCAGGGAAAAGAGAGATACGGAGCACTTCCATTTATCGTGCCAGCACTCTACACCATCAAAAATGCCAGAGAAAAAGAACCAAAAGTGTCATTCCAGCTGCACAGCTCTGTCTAAAGAATTTAGGAACGTAATCACATAACTCACATCTTGCAGGGGAACATATTAAACCACTGAATATTGGCTGCTGGGACAGATTCCATTTGCCCTACTGCAACTTTGCTGCTATGCAGACAAATAGGATTGGCAAGACAGTATTGTAAGAACACAGCTCAGACCTGCTCGTTGGGTTGGTCAGCTAAGGATGAGCCCTGGATTCCAGCTGATGGTTTCCGAAGAATTAATGTATTGTTAGTAATACAAGAAGTAGCAGTATCTTACTGTGAACTGGCAGAGCCAGAAAAGGAATGTGGCTGCTTTCAGAATGGGATAACACTTCAGCCACCTAACCTTGGCAGCATGTAAATTCATCCTCATTTCAGCAAACCTCCAAAAGTTCACCCAGCAATTATAGTCCATTTACACAGGATATTTCCTTAAATTCTGTAGAAATAATCACCACTCCTGACACAATGTTCTACTGGGTTTACATAGCTCTAGCTACAGGCTCGTGCCTTTCCACCTGCATTGCATCAAAAAGCACGTTTACACTTGCTATAACCATTTCAGATAATCATGATGATACTGCACTTCTTAAATGCTCTGTGTACTAGACTCCTGCTTCTCATTCCCCATTTTCCTGAGATAGCATAGAGTTGTCTGGAAGTCTAGGTTTTTATTATCACTGGTGACATGGATATGAATGATACTGATGTGATAAGCCGGACGTCACGTTCGCACCGTTTCCTTGTGTAGAGAACATGCATTAAATAACATGATGATAGAAGGTGTAAAATGCAATGTACACTTGTAGCAAAAATCCTTTGGTGATTGGCATTCAAGCAGAATAAATAGATAGCACTTAACCAGCTGAAAGCAAGCATTCCCTCCCATCACAAAGGAAACGGGCATCAAATGACTCTTGAATCTCTGTAGTCGTGTAAGAAAATGAGTTCTCAGAAACTTGCAGTCCTTACTTCCTTTCATTAAGCATAAGGACAAATATAAAGTCAATATTCAGTGGCTAACTATTCCTCATCTAACAGTTTGTGGTTTTGGTACAGAAAGCTTTTCAGAAACTCAGGCCTCAGCTCAGACTAAAAACATCAACAAACAAATTATTAGTAGTCACTGAAGTCTGGGTCAGCGTTCACCCTTGTGCTTTCCCATTCTCCCTGTGTATCATTTTTAGTAACGTAAAGCAACAACACCACAACAAGACAACATGCAGTTCAGCAGATACTTAGGCAGTAAATTCTTGCTACAGCTCTGAGCAAATAACAGAATCAGTAACTTGACGTGCTTTTCTCCCATCTCCTACTCAGATCCAAATACACTCTGCTGGTGAATTAGTATTTCAGTACATCAGATTCTTGCATCGGTGTCCACACAACACAACCATCACAGTCTAACCTAGAATATGCAGAAAGGCTTACAAGGAGGAGTAACTCCCATCTTTGTCTTCCCATTTCCTCTTGCATGCTCTTACCATGGCATTTTATCCTTATTCCATGCCTGTTCATTCCATCACGTCTTAAACTAAGATGCAAATAGCCTATAAAACTCTATTAAGGTTGCAGGTCTCCCTCATCCTCCAAAGTGCAAATCTCATTTTAGCTGTATCATTATGTTTAAAGATTTGCAAACGGTACAGGATGCATGTAGG
>NW_010556835.1:5218-9706 GCF_000687285.1 Phaethon lepturus
CTCAGTTCAGTGCCACACAAGGTATTCTAGTATCTTCAGATTATCCACCCAAAAATCTAAAAAACAGAAATGGAAGACAAAATACTTTGCAGGATCTATAAGAGGGTACTCACTACTATTGTTACTTCTAATATACATTTGACTATTTTCCTTGGAGAAGTATATCTACAGGAAATCTGGGATGTATAAAGAATACAATGGCTTAAAAGATAAGAATAAAATACTGTTCCTTGTATAGGTGGAAATCTGAGAGTTTACTATGGGGATTGTGAGAGAATTAGATTCAAAATGTACAAATGAAGAAAAATGTTACATAACAAAGCAGAACAATATATACATAAAGCAAGTAATGTCTGATATTGCCCAAGAGAGGCGACAGGTACTAAATGTTAGTGGGAATTGATCTTTACTTTCTCCTGTAAATCTGTATCCCTAATTAATACAAACTAAAAGCCTAGCAGAATCCTGAGGTTGCACTTGTAAACCATCGTGGCAACATCTTTCAGTCCCTGACAAACAAGCTTGTTTTCTTTACGGCAGCTTCCATTAAAAACAATAACTGCACAGATTTAGAGGCTTAATTTCATTTGGAGGTGAGATGGTTTCATGGCCTTTCTTTCCAGAAGAGACGAAGCAGATGAGGAAAGGTTGAGAAGTAACAGAGGGCACTGCAGCTAATTAGATTTTATACGAGACTACAACAGAATCTAGAACTCCTGTAGGAACCGGGAAGCTGCGGTCTGAACCCGATCCCCCAAACTATAGACTAGTACGGAAGAGTTGGGAGGAAGGAGCCCCTTCTGCCGTATACACGTGCAATTCTGCAACGTACACAATGGGTGGAGAGAGAAAGCGGTTGTTTAGCCATGGTTGAGACGCATCAAGAGAAAGAGCGCTGTGCTCTCTTCCAGTCCCAGAGCTGGTTTTAAGGTGGTGGTTCGTGTTTTCGGTTGTGGCATGGTTGGTTACCACATGGATGGTAGTGTTCTAAAATACAACTTTAGAAACGGGAACATAAGGCAGGATTCCTCTTACCTAATTTTAGACTATAAAAGGAGATCAGGACACTAACTCATGTGTAGGTAGTTACAGTTAATAAAAGAAAACATATTCCTATGCCTTATTTTAAGATTCTCAGTCATTTTTGCTTTCCCAGTGACTGTGAATGCAACTTTTCCAGATGAAACCCATACATCTGTAGTGGTTAATTCTTAATCTTACCTGAGAATTCATTCAGTGTTAACTGAAGGCACTCACTGCGAGTGTCCCTAACTTTCAAATTACTTTTTGCTATTTTAGTTGAGCCTGTAGCTGTTTAGTCAGAAGGAATATAACTGCAAGTGTTACAAATGCTGGGGGAGAAAACTATAAACTGTATATTGACAGCGTTACATTCAATTTGTCAAACAAACCTGGTGTCATTTAGCAGGGTAATAACTGTTTAATGAAAAATATATCAGCCAGATGTGCTAAATTACATATTCAGGGGTTTAGTGATGGGGCAGCTGATTTTTTTGAACACTGACTTACAATTTACAAAGCTACAGAACTGGTGTTGGATGCAATCATAATATACATAGGACAAGCACATGAGCATGGCAAAGAGAAGGAAAATTTCACTTTCGCCATGTGAGCTTCTCTGAACAATGTTTACAGAGGCATCCTTCCCACTACCTTCCTATTAACTTTCCCAGGGAATACTCCCATGAACTCTGAAAGAACAGGCATACTGTAATAAGAATCAAAACCCATTAAACATCTGCAAGAACATAGTATTTTCATGTAAGATTTTTTTTTCCAGAAAAATCAAGTAAAACAATTAAAGTTTTTGTTTATTTTGTTTGGGTTTTTTTTTTCCTAGAACAGCAATAACAAAAAACAATGGCAGGATATTGGGCATCATTAGTTTCTTTTCTTGTTGTATAATGAAAAACAGAAAATTTTCTTATAACCTAGTAATTAATCTGTATGGTTTAGCTGCTGCATGTACCATACTTCTTACTCTTAAATACTCATTACGACTTTTCCATTGGCCTAGGAAACACCCTTTTATTAACAAAAGCATTCCTCATATGTCAAGGAAAACCATCTGCCACTTTTGCTTTTAAACTCTAATCTTTCTTTTCCTACTAAAATATCTGTGCGGCTCTCCTGTCATGAGTTTTTTAGGGACGCTGCCTGGAAAAGATATGCTCTTCATAAGTGGCCTATTCACTGCAGAGTGAAATCAAGAGGGATTTTTTCTCCCGCATCAGCTTCAGACAGCTCTGGATAAGAAGTGCATTTTCAAAGCATGGTTTGGGAATATATGGAAATCCTATTGACTGTCAGGTTTCATGTGACTAAGACCCGTATACACTGATTTGAACACTTAGGGCTGTCATTGATTTTTTTTTCAGGCTTGGTTTATAAACTGCTGTAGGGTTTCAGCACCCCGTGTCAAGACTTACACCTTAGTATTAGCATATTTCTCTGTCCTTTTTTAAATCAAATAGATTTTTCAGGCTACCCATCTGCTTCAAATTAAAGCTATGATTCTCTTAAGGTCTTTAGCTTGCTATAGATTTTCTTAAAAATGTCGACAACCTCCTTTGCTCTGAAGAGATGAGCTTACGCAAGATAACCTTTGCACAGACAAAGCACCTGTATTTGGTGAACCTCAGTCCAGAATTGTCTGTAAACTGCACTTAGGAAACCCCAAGTGTTTTTAGTTTGTTCTGGACAGTAGACATTCTATTTTTAAGAATTCTATTATTAAGTATTATTATAGTTTGAATGAGCAATAGCTTTACTTTTATTTCTTTTTTATCGGTTTCTCTAGGTAGTCTGTGTTGTGACAAAAAAGCCCCAATTTCACCTATGTTTAGTTCATTAAAAACTCTGAAATCTGGGAGATTTTGAATTAAGAATGATTGCCGTATTTGAGTCTGATATTCTGGGTAAGGATCCTTATTGCACAGGTATCTTCTTCACAGAGATGCTTATAATGTTGTAAACAGGAGAGTAATCGCATACATGAATAACTAAGAAGCAACATACTCTAGCAGCAGTGAGTGCTGCAAAGGAAACATGGTCCATCCATCCCAAACACTACAAGACTGAAAACTGTGACACCAATCACAGACAATTTCCCATTAAATACAAAGCTACAAGTAACAAAAAAACAAATTTGGAAAAGAATGTACAGGACTCCAGCACTTCATTAGGTTAACACATCTACCTCTCAGCAACGACAAAAAATAAGTATTCATGAAGAATTGATTTTTTAGTTTGGTGGCTGAATCTACAAATTACAAGAAAGATACCACTTTAAAAAAAAGTGCTTATGTAACAATAGTTGAATCTTGCTTTAAACTGTAAATAACCTCAGACTGTCTGAAACTGATTTTTTCTATGATAAATGACACAGCCATGAACTTTATTAGCCAAGCAGAAGCAAAATATCTCCCAAAGGCATAGTTAACACCTTTATGATAACCTTATATGACTTCATCCCATAATCAGTGCATCTGGTATTACAGATTTGATTTTATTTTTTGTTTTAGTTTTTTGTTATGGAGGCTATCATTTAGCTTTGTTTTAAACAAAAATATTTGACAAAGCTGAAGGATGGATTGGCCTGCTGGAGATGGAAGCAAAATCCTTACAAAATGCTGAAATGCATCACTGATAACATTGACAAACATGATTTATGTATAAAGATATTCTGAGCATGACAGGGTGAACAAATAACAGGTTGTGAAGTGTTTTCAGTTTCTCAAAAAATATACAAAAATCTAAGAAAAGGAAGATTATGAAAAGAAATGCCAAAAGCACTGATTTTAGCCTTCTATTATTTTCATAGTCATAGAATCATAGACTAGTTCGGGTTGGAAGGGACCATTAAAGGTCATCTGGTCCAACCACCCTGCAAAGAGCAGGGACATCTCCAACTAGATCAAGCTGCTCAGAACTCTGTTCAACCTGACCTTGAATGTTTCCAGAGGTGGGACATCTACCACCTCTTGGGGCAACCTGGGCCAGGTTATCACCACACTCAGTGTGAAAAGTTTCTTCTATATATCTAGTCTAGATCTGCCCTCTTTTGTTTAAAACCGTCACCCCTTGTCCTGTCGCTACAGGCCCTGCTAAAAAGTCTGTCCCCGTCTTTCTTCTAAGCTCCCTTTAAGTACTGGAAGGCAGCAAGAAGGTCTCCCCAGAGCCTTGTCTTCTCCAGGCTGAACAACCCCACCTCTCTCAGCCTGTCCTCATATGAGAGCTGTTCCATCCCTCTGACCATTTTTGTGGCCTCCTCTGGCCCTGCTCCAACAGGTCCATGTCCCTCCTTTTCTGAGGGCTCCAGAGCTGGATGCAACACTCCAGCTCCGGTCTCACCAGAGCACAGCAGAGGGGCAGCATCCCCTCCCTTGACCTGCTGGCCATGCTGCTTTGGATGCAGCCCAGCAGATGGTTGGCCCTCTGGGCTGGGAGCGCACATTGCCGGCTCAT
>NW_010556835.1:9732-10675 GCF_000687285.1 Phaethon lepturus
GCAGGAGCCCCAAGTCCTTCTTGGCAGGGCTGCTCCTGATCCCTTCATCCCCTAGCCTGGATTGATACTGGGTGTTTCCCCCAACCCAGGGGCAGGACCCTGCACTTGGCCTTGTTGAACCTTATGAGGTTCACACGGGCCCATTCCTTGAGCTTGTCCAGGTCCCTCTGGATGGCATCCTGTTCTTCAGCCATGTCAGCCGCACCACTCAGCTTGGTGTTGTCTGCAAACTTGTTGAGGGTGCACTCAATCCCACCGCTTATGTCATTCACGAAGATATTAAACAGTACTGATCTTAATATGGACCCCTGAGGGACACCACTCATCACTGATCTCCATCTGGACATTGAGCCATTGACCACTACCCGCTGGATGTGACCACCCAATCAATTCCTCATCCACCCACCAGCCTACTCTCCAATTTAGAGAGAAGGATGTTGTGGGGGACTGAGTCAAACGTCTTACAGATGTCCGGAGAGACAACATCCGTAGCTCTTCCCTTGTCCACTGATTTAGTCACTCTGTTGTAGAAGGCTACTAGGTTCATCAGGCAAGACTTGCCCTTGGTGAAGCCATACTAGCTGTCTTGAATCACCTCCCTGTCCTCCACGTGCAAGGATCTGTTCCATGATCTTCCCAGTCACAGAAGTGAGGCTGATGGGTTGGTAGTTCCCAGGGCCCTCCTTGCTACCTTTGTCAAAAATGGGTGCAGTGTTTCACTTTTTCCAGTCTCCAGGGACTTCATCTGACTGCCACAACTTTTCCAATATCATGGATAGTGGCTTGGCATCAGCCAGTTCCCTCAGGACTCTGGGATGCAACTTGTCAGGTCCCATCAACTTGTGTATGTTCAGGTTCCTCAGGTGATCTCAAACCTGATCTTCTTTTACAGTGAAAGGGACTTTGCTCCTCTCTTACTTTGTGGAAGAGACACTGCCAGTGA
>NW_010556835.1:10800-22129 GCF_000687285.1 Phaethon lepturus
TTCCTTTTCTGGCTGACATACCTGTAGAAGCCCTTCTTGTTATTCTTTGCAGCCCTTGCCAAGTTCAGCTGCAGCTGCACCTTGGCCCTCCTGACCTCATCCCTACGCAACTGGGCAGCGTCCCTGTACTCCTCCCAGGCTACCTGTCCCTGCTTCCACTGCCTGTGCATTTCCTTCTTGCCCATCAGGTCTCCACTCAACCATGCTGGTCTCTTGCCTTCCTTTCCCAACTTCTTACACCTGGGGATCGAGAGCTCTTGCACTCTATGGAAAGCATCCTTAAAGGTCTGCCAGCTCTGTTCTGCTCCCTTGTCCCTGAGGGCAGTTTCCCAGGGGGTCCTATTGACTAAGTCCCTGAAGAGCTGGAAGTTTGCTTTCCTAAAATTCAGGGTCCTGACTTTACCCTTTGCTTGCCCCATATCCCTCAGGACTGCAAACTCCACCAGTGCGTGATCACTGCAGCCCAGGCTGCCTCCAATCTTGACGTCACCAATTAGCTCAGTTATGTCGGTGATCAACAGGTCCCGTATGACATCCCTTCTTGTAGGGCTGTCTGTTACCTGGCACAGGAAGTTATCCTCCGTGCACTCCAGAAGTCTCCTGGATTGCCTGCAGCTCGCCGTGCTACTTTTCCAGCAGATCTTGAATTCCCCCAGCAGGGTGAGAGCCTGCAGGCGCCATGCCTCCTGTATTCATTTTCATTGTACTTTTTATTAATTTTTTTTTTATTTCATTGTATTTTTTATTCAATTATTTCATTGCCGTGCCTCCTGTATTCATTTTTCATCGGCCATGATAAATAATATAAAATCTAAGAAGTATATGTTCGTTCCAAACTTTTGTGGGGTTTTTCAAGTTTCACTGAGATTTGCAAAAGAAGGACTTAAAGCATCAAAGTGAACTGGATATCAAAACCTGAATGATACTATGGGTACAAATTGGGGAAAAATGGTCCTATTATACTTTAGGGGATCGCTGATGAAAAACTTAACTGTATTAAGTTTTATAACATTGATGCAGGCACCTGGCATTTTTTGTGCAACAGTTCACAATTGAAAATACGTGATATTGATTGAACATAGATAAACTCCTCTCCCCTTCCAAAAAAAATTATAGTTCAGAAGCTAGCTAGTATTTGCAATCTGTTTTTACGATATATATATAAAGATACTATTTTGGCAAATGGAACATTTACAGAACATAATTTCTTAATATCCTATATGAAATTAGTGCTTTAAGGGTTTTTTTAATAACTACACTACTTAAAATTTGATAGAGAAAGCAATCTTTGGATCTAAATCTTTTAAATAAGAGCCCTAGCCATAAAAATAATTTTGTCCTAGATTCACAATCCACTCGTACTGAGATGCACAAAAGCCACTGGCACTACAAAATAAAATTATCATAATTTGGCTAAAAAGAAAAATAAATAAGTAACATAAAGAAAATAAAAAATAATTAATTACTTTACAGCATTTTACAGTGCAGCTGGAAAATTGTGTGATGGGTTCTGGCATAGCATGACTGCAAGTAAATCGAAAGATGAAAGAATCCTGGGGAAAACAAGTCTAATAGGGTAGCTATAGAACAGAAAGATGGAGTTTAACAACTCAGAAAAACAGCTACCTTTCAGTCTTCAAAGCCCTTGATCTGCCATGGATTATGTAAAGTTAACTCCCAGAAACAGAGAAAGACAACCATAAACTTTGACCAACATTGCTATCAAAGCATCTCATCCAGATGATCTTATAATCTTTCTACCTGCGAAAACTAATGAAGTTAATCAACAATTTTTTACTGACTTCAGTGGTTCATGATCACACAGCTGTCAAAACCAGATTTAGCTACAACATATGATATAACTGGCCTATGACAAAAATACAGACCATATTGTTACAACAGGTTGAATACAATAACAAGAAGCAGCAAGGCTTGATTCTTGTTAGGTGTTTTTTGGTTTATTTTTTCTATTTAACTTTTGCAGCCATTTGGAAATTGTTTCTCTGATGTGCATTTTTTTCACATTTGTCTTTGCCACATGGATGAGTCCACTGCACCCAGTTTAGCAAATTAAATTTACCTTTGGAAGAACCCCCTGCTACCAGTCTATGTCTATGAGTTAGAAGTATCCCCAGTAGATACTGATAGCTATTAATTTGTAATTTTAGGGTAGAATGATCGTTACTTCAAGTAACAGAAGCAGAATTGGCAAATTATTATCTATCATAAATGCAGTAACCTTGGAAAGTTGTAGAGCCATAAAACTCACCTCACAAAGACAACTCTGTGGATGAAAAAGGACCTGGTATTAACAAGCAGCAGAGCACCATCAGTCTTCCTGATAGATGGACATAGATTAATCTGCTGTTCGGTGGTTCATAGCAAATCATGGAATGTCTACCTTTCTTTACACTGAAAATGCTACTCCCTTTACTTGTCAGGTTTTTCTCTTAAACACAGATTAATGTCTTCCTTCCTGTGGTGGTAAACTCAGTCTGTCTTTGCTGAACTCTAATAACTAGCTCCTAATTTTATTCCACTGTATTTTGTGCTAAAAAACCTCACCGAATAGGATATTGGTGGGTTGTTCTGCCATTTATTTTAAATAGATATTAAGAAAGCAGGGGGGTTACTGTATTTTAATAAGAAGTAATGACAACTGCATTTTTGAAATAATTCTCATATAAACTTTTTTAAAAAATATCTTCTGTTCAACTTACATTTTCTATATATCATGTCAATCAGATCCTGAACGCAAGTTTTAGAAGTAACCACAAAACAGCTTCTACTCTACATTTAAGCCCTGGAGTAAAACTGAAGCTTTCAAACTGCCCTTTATCAGTTTTATCTTGAGTTCTGCACAATACTGCCAATTTGGAGTTGAATCTGAGTTTGAATTTCTCCAGAGGATTCATTGATTTTCCACTGGCAATTTAGCCTGGAGCCCTGAGATGCTTCCACATTATTTCATTGTCATATAACTTTTCTAAAAATTAAATTTCAATCAACCAAATTTGATTTGGCTTATTTTATTCTTATGTTTATTTCTACCTGCTTAGCCCTCCACTTTTACTGGCTATTCTAAATTATATGCATGCACACAACTATTTTGAATCATTTTTTCATAAGACTGTGTAAACACTAATGAACTGTCCTTGCCAAGGTGCAAGACAAAATTAAACTCATATTTTATTGCTGCAACCGTTGTTGTCTACTGACACCCAGCTATTTTTTTTGCATGGCTCCTTCCCTACCGCAAACACAGAATGTTCCCTATATATATCATATATCTAGTTAATTCAACACTGATCTGTCTGCAACTTAAAAACGATTTGTGCCTAAGCAATACAATTGTTTGAGAAGATGTATATTTTCATACCTAAAAAAGGAGTAACACCTTGGCAAACAGTGACATTCATTGCAACTTACAGCCAGGGTACAAAAACACATGGTCCAAAATGAGGATTAATTTTCCTTTAAAACTTGTAGAGTTTTTGCTTTGGGTTTTTGGTGGGTTTGTTGTTTTGTTTTGTTTTTTTCCAACTAAAAATTGGCTTTTAAACAACTTTTTTTTTTTAAAGGGGAAAGATATGTCTCTCCCAAATAGACTTTAATAGGTAAAGAAAGTAGTTAAAAAACTGAACAGTCCTAAGTCTGAGATAACAAATCCATCCAAAAAAAGAGAAAAAAATGGAAGGTGGAGGGGGCAATTATTAAAATAGTGCAGAAATTGATTTTCTATACTGGCTTCCCAGTTTGTTAGTCAATATACTGAAGGATTTCCCCATTTCTCCTGTTTTCCCTTTACTTTCAAAGATAAAGTAGAGTTTCTGTAACTGTATGAATGTTGACTAATCAACTTGTGTCATTGCTGTTCCACAATTATTTTTTTTTTCTGACTTGGCCTGCTTTAGGCATTTCTGAGAAAGATGTCTTCTCCATATAAAGTTCTACCATGCCTGATAATTATGTATTTTTTATACTTTAACTCTTCCATTTTATATCATCCCTTAAGGACAACTATGATAACAATACTATTGTATAATTTAAGCATAAAACAGAATCAAATTACATTAAAAGGAAATAAAGTGGTTTGTACTTTAACAGTCCTTTTGAGTATTTAATATTGGAAAGGTCCAACTAAAGTTGAGAGACCTGTGAACCTTCAACATCAGCACAACTGAACAGTATTTATGGTACTTAAGAATGTTAAAAGTACTGATCTGACACTCAGCATCTGTGGTTCTGTCACAGACTTCTTGCACAGCATCTGCATACCACTGCTTCTTCTCTCCATCAGGAAGTGGATGGATCCACACTATTAGATGTCACATTCACAAAAACAAAAATTGTGACCTTTTTCAAATGTTTATTTGACTTTAATCAAGCCCAGAATCATTTGATGTTTGTTATATGACTGAGGTGTTAAGTCTCAGTATGATGCTTGTATGTTGACATGAGAGTGCCATGCTCACTTAAGTCATTTAATGCTGTTGAATTGTCAAAAATAAGACCTTAAAAGTGTTTACATAGAATTCTGTTCTTACAGGAAAGTTAATTTGGATAAAAAAGCCGGAAGTGCACCAGAGATTTTCTGAAAACTATTTGGGAGAAGGAGGGAAAAAGGTGGAATAATAGAAAACCAAGTGATAATGATTACCTGTTCTATCTAATGATAATGGTTACCTGTTCTATTAATTGTACAATGAATAATTTATATGATTTGAAGCATGTGGTAGAAAACTACAGAGATTAAAGAATTATAAGGGTTAATGCTTTCTGCTTGGCTTTATGCTTACCAAGCCTAAAGAGATCAGCTGGTTTGTTGTGTTTTTTTTTTCCTGGCAAATACTAAAACGTAAGAAAATGCCACAAGAAGGGGCATAAAGAATTGTTAAATAAAAATAAAATTAAAAATTTACTTAATTAAAAAAAGAAAATTTGTGAAAAACATTCTGCATGAAAATAATCTCCAATGTTCAATTATAAATTAGGGTGCATTTAGTTATGTGATGCTGTGAGTTCCATAAAGTTCCCATAAGACCCTTAGAGATTTAGAATGCCTTTCACATTACAGTCCTATGCATAAAATTCTGATAAGCATTTCTTTGCTGAGTAGCTCTACAGCAAGCCAGTGTGAAAAACTGTTTAAAGCTGTATTACCACCTCTCATAAAAACTCTCCAAAACTTTTATTGTTTCCTATTCTTGTGATTCAAACCACTGTGTATTACATTCAGTTTGACTGACTGCCCGCATGTTCATTTTAAACATTGCAATGAGTAATTTCTCCAAGCACCACAACAGAAATACCTGTTAAAATATTTATGTAACTTCACTGCCTTAGTGATAGAGGCAAGATTCTTACTGTAACTGTTAATACAACAGCAGATTTAACAGACCAGGGTTTCATTACCATGGAGTCTTGTAATGCTTTCTTACAACAGGTTAGAACGACTTTCTGTTTTATTTATAATCTGAAGTAAAATATGCTTCACACTGATAGCACAATTAGAGTTCTAACAGCCAAAGGTTCTTGCCAGTTATTTAAACCCCAGAAACAATCCTTTTCTAAGCTTTATTGCCAAAGCTCATGAATGAACTATTCTTTGCTGCATGGGTAACAATCCTGATAAGGATCACAAAATTCTTACTGTAGTACTAAAGCACTCCTGACATCAACCACTGGAGCAGCAAATAACCTCAAATTTGCCAAATCCTCCAGACCTGCAAACTTTCTCAGGAATTCTTTGTCACCTATACGCTTGTGGATGGCAAATAATAATTTGGAAATGCGTCGTATTTTTGCTTAGAATAGCAGTAGCTGAGAGTCAAGGATGTCCCTGCCATCCAATACTCTGCAGCCTTAGAAACATCCATGAATGTAAGAGAAATTGGCCTGTCTTTTTCTCAAAAAAAGTCTCAAATATTGATCCCCTGCTTTGGTTTTTTATGATAGAGAAAGATTAGCTGTCTCTTATTCCCTCCTCCTCAACTCTTTTAACAAGAGCCTTTTATCAAAACCTGCATCAAGATACAAGGGAATACAAGGCTACCATCTAGTCAGCCAGTCCCTAACATGTCTTAAGACATGGGACTATTTCTGTCCCCAGCACAGGACTTCACATTGGACTGTTGGAATTCCTAAGTTTGCTGTCATCAGCCCCCTCCTCGGGTCTGTTGAACTTCCTCTGACCAGCAGCCCTGAGGAACGTTACTCGCACCCGACAGCCAGTTAGACTTTCAATCGTCACACCTGCCCTTTAAGCCCAACAGTCCTGCCAGTTTTTCACCCATCTCCTAATTCACCAATGCATTCCTTATCTCCTCACTTTGACCAGAAAGATACTGTGTCATACTGTCAGAAGCCTAGCTAGTGTCAAGGTAAGCCACTTTCTCTGCCTTCCTCTTGTCCACAGATCGAGTCACTTCAAAATAAAAAGGCAGTTGGGTTGGTCTAGCATAATCTAACCTGGGTAAATCCATGCTGGCTGTTCTCAGTCATTTGTCTGTCCTTGCATGTGCCTGGAAATTTGTTCCCAGGGACAGAGATGACACTGACTAACCTCTAGTTCCCTGAATTATTCTTTGCCTTTTGGGGACATGGCTGAAACATTTGCCTTTTTCATTCACCAGAGTTACCTTAACTCTTCAAATGACACAGAACAACCTCACAATGCAGCTCCTTCAACTTATTCTATCTGGTTGAAGGCAGGTCCTTCAACCCATTCTGTCTGGTCTCAAGTACTTCTGTATATCTAGGTTAACTAAGTCATCCCTTATTTGATTCTCCTCTACTGTGGGTAGTATGTCTTTCCCCCCAAATCTGCAACTATACAGAGAGACCAGGGAGGCCCAGCAGCAGACCTGGTCTAATAAAAACTTACGCAAAGAAGTCACCAAGTACCTCAACGATGTCATTTACACGTAGAAGCCCTTTTATTTTTGTCCTTCATACCCTTGTTCCCTTGTCAGCTCCCATGTAGCTTTGATCTTCTTTAATCCCATCCCAACATGTCTGGGTGACATTTTTGTATTCCCCTTTGGTTGTTTTCCCTACTTCTACTTGCTATATGCTTCCTTTTTCATGTTTGACATCAGTTTGAAATTCCTTTGTCAAACAAGCTGGCTTCTTGTCATGCCTGTTTGCCTGCAAATCAAGATAGGGATAGGATAGGATAAGGATAGGATAAGGATAGGATAGGGTAGGATAGGGTAGGATAGGGTAGGATAGGGTAGGATAGGGTAGGGTAGGGTAGGGTAGGATAGGATAGGATAGGATAGGATAGGATAGGATAGGATAGGATAGGATAGGATAGGATAGGATAGGGCAGTTCTGGGGCTTTGAAGTAGTTGCCCCTGACAGTCAGGTCTCTTCAGGGTCCTGCTGTCCTTCAGAGCAGCTTCCCTAAGGAAGCTGTCTACCCATTCACTTAGCAAGCCGAAGTCATGGGTCTTTAGTCAATTACTTGTCTTCCTGACTTCCCTCAGGTTCTGAAACTCTTCTCTTCCTTGGTCAATTGGTCCTTATTTATGAATAGTGAATCCAGCAGAACACCTCCTCTTGCCAGCCCTTCCAGCTCCTGCATTACTGGCAAAGCCCCTAACAATTTAGGAATCTCCAGGTCACCCAGTCTCCCTGTCATATGACCCTTTCAGCAGGAAAAGTAGTTGAAGTCACCCATGAGAACCAGGGACTGCAATCAGGAAACTTCTGCCACTTGTAAGAAGCAGCCTTCATCCAACTTCTTCACCAGAGAGTCTGTTGCTCTATTGGTTGACCTTATCTCAGATCCTAACTCATAATATCTCTAACATGCCTACCATCCCTTCCACAACAGAGCCTAATTGTGTCCCAGCTGTTTCTTGACAGACGAAGTGCATCCCCCTCAGGTAATATTCCCTGGCTGTCTTTCCTAAGAGAGCCTGTATCCATCACTTCAGTAGCATTTCCATGATGTAAGCTATCCTACAACATCTCTGTACTGCCACAGCTCAGTGACTACACAAAAACTTCCATTTCCATAGTTTTTGATTACTTACTTTTTTGTGTGCTTTGCCAGCTGCATTTATTTGTGACAGGCATTGTCTCCCTGCTTCTCAAGGGGAATGTGAAAGGTCCTCTCTTGCTGTCCTGTACATATTTCTGCCTTATCCTTCGTTCTCCCACTTTTCTGTGTGCTTTGGTCTCTGTCCTCTAATGAATGGGGGTTTAAAACCTAGGTTAATAAGCCTATTAGAAAAGATAGTCTTAGAATCATGGAATCATAGAATACTTTGGGTTGGAAGGGACCTTTAAAAGTAATTAGGTCTAACCCCCCTGCAGTGAGCAAGGACATCTTCAACTAGATCAGGTTGCTCAGAAGCCCATCCAACCTGCATGAATGTCTACAGGGATGAGACATCTACCACCTCTCTGGGCAACCTGGGCCACTACCCCTACTGTGAAAAATTTCTTCCTTCTATCTAGTCAAAATCAACCCTCTTTTAGTTTAAAATTGTTACCCCTTGTTCTATTGCAACAGGCCCTGCTAAAAAGTCTGTCCCCATCTTTCTCCTCAGCCCCTTTCAGTCCTGGCAGACTGCAGTAAGGTCTCCCCAGAGCCTTCTCTGCTCCAGGCTGAACAATGGAGAACAACAACAAGAAGTCTCTCAGCCTGTCCTCAGAGGAGAGCTGTTCCATCCCTTTGACCATTTTTGTGGCCTCCTCTGGCCCTGCTCCCACAAGTCCATGTCTCTCCTGTGCTGAGGGCTCCAAAGCTGGATGCAGCACTCCAGCTCAGGTCTCCCCAGAGCGGGGCAGAGGGGCAGAATCCCCTCCCTCGCCCTGCTGGCCACGTGGCTTTGGGGGCAGCCCAGGACATGGTTGGCCCTCTGGGCTGTGAGCACACATTGCCAGCTCCTGTCCAGCTTTTCATCCACCAGGAGCCCCAAGTCCCTCTCGGCAGGGCTGCTCCTGATCCCTTCATCCCCCAGCCTGGATTGATACCGGGGGTTTCCCCAACCCAGGGGCAGGACCCTGCACTTGGCCTTGTTGAACCTCATGAAGTTCACATGGGCCCATTCCTTGAGCTTGTCCAGGTCCCTCTGGATGACATCCCATCCCTCAGGCACATCAACCACACCACCCAGCTTCCTGTCATTTGCAAACTTGCTGAAGGTACACTTGAGTGAAGTTCACACTCAATCCCACTGTCTATGTCACTAATGCAGATATTAAACAGTACTGATGCCAGTGTGGACCCCTGAGGGACACCACTCATCACTGATTTCTGTGTGGATGTTGAGCCCTTGACCACTTGCCTCTGGCTATGACCATCCAACCAATTCCTCATCCACCCAGCAGTCCACCTATCAAATCCTACCTCTCCAGTTTAGAGAGAGGATGTTGTGGGGGACCGTGTCAAACATCTTACAGATGTCAAGATAGACAACATCCGTAGCTCTTCCCTTGTCCACTGATGTAGTCACTCTGTCATAGAAGGCTACTAGGTTCGTCAGGCAAGACTTGGCCTTTGTGAAGCCATGTTGGCTGTCTCAGATCACCTCCCTTGTCCTGCTTTGTCATGTCAATGGAAAAGTGCAGACATATCCTTCCTGCCTCAAGATTGAATGAATCACATAGATGAGACACCCACCTGTCCTCACTGATCATAGGGGCACTATTAGACAGCTAAATTTAAGCAAGCTGAATACCAGCTGTTACACTGGAACCTCAGCCTCTGAGGCAGTCTTTCTATTAGTCATATTGAAGCTTTCCCTAAAGCTTGACATGTGTCTTAATAAACAGGCTAGACCTTGACTTTCTGTACTTCTGGAAAAAGATGAGGATTTGGGTACCTTGATTAAAATTACTGGTATGCCTGTACTCGCTATCTTCGTCGGTCCTCATTGTTTTCTGTGTGTCTGCAGACTTATGCTATCAATGTCATCACACAATTGCTATACTTTTTTCTTCACAGGCTATTGAGATTTCTTTTTTATCTCACACAGTACCCATCCAAAATGTAATCCAGATGGTTTTGGCCTGCAGTTTAAAATGTCTACAAATTCTTTTGGGCATAGTCAGTTTTATAGGAGTTGATGAAACTGAAGGTAGTCACTTATAAGATAACAGTTCCCATTGATGTACTGCCATGATTAACATCTTGGCCAACACTACTCTGGTTCTTTTCTGCTGGCAATCTCAAAGAAAGGACTTCAGAATTTACAAGCTTCTTCAAGATTTTTTTCTTTGGTCATCATTTTTGCTCTGTGCTGTGGTTCTATTCAGGTACAGAAGTTTTGACCATGATTATTTTTCACCTGTTTCACTATCATGCACTTTGCTATCATTTAAACCGCGCCAGTAACCTATCAGAACAGAAACTCAATGAATATAAATCCTTTTAGATTGGTTTGTTCTGTGTTATGTTTAAATTCTGTGTCCAAAGAAACATTTTTTAAATTCTAACCTTATTGGTAAGATAAACAAAAGCTCAATTTCTTCACTTTTGACACTCTGAATGCTTTACTTTATATGGCTAAGTAGTCTTTCCTACCCTGAAGCTGTTACTCATTGGCAGAAGACACAGACATGAATCCTGCCAGTGGCATTGCTGCACTAGAAGCCAGATGTCAAAACAGAAAACTATGCCATATATTCTTGACAGGAGGAGCTTATTAGCCTGTGATAATATACAAATAATTCCTTGGAATTTACCCGTAATAACTAACATAAAATGTAAAAAATTCTGAAAAGGCAGGTTGTACCCTAAATTGTTGCAGGGCAAGGGATGGGTTAAAAATTTGGGGGGATATGTTTTGGAAATGTTTCTTCTGACACATCATGTTATGATATTACGCATCTTTTGACATTAGTCATATCATCACTTCTGACATGGAGAAGCATGTTCGACACAACACAATGTGACATGTCCAAAGTAATATATCATCTGTAAAATAAGAATTGTAGGTACTTTCTGATCTCAGAAGCACAGCTTCTTCCTTTTGATTTAAAAAATACCTATTTTTCTGGATGTTTTCCTCTCTGACACCCCGTTCTTAAGTGAAATACAGTTCTCCATATGTCTCTCAGATTACTCATAACTGAGCAAGGTAGGATGAAAATATTCACTTCATCAATAGCAACAGGGAAGACAATTTTGTGAGAGGGACAGAAAGCAGGGATCTGTTTTCTTGCTTGTTTTGTATAGCAGCAGTACTTTTTAGCTTTTGGATGATGTCAGTATGAACAGTTACAGAATCACAGAATCACAGAATCACAGAATCACTAAGGTTGGAAAGGACCTTCAAGATCATCAAGTCCAACCATTAATCCAGCGCCACCA